>NC_037683.1:70421771-70672784 GCF_003255815.1 Theropithecus gelada | reverse complement strand
GAAAACCAAACACCGCATGTTCTCACTCATAGGTGGGAACTGAACAATGAGATCACTTGGACTCAGGAAGGGGAACATCACACACCGGGGCCTATCATGGGGAGGGGGGAGGGGGGAGGGATTGCATTGGGAGTTATACCTGATGTAAATGACGAGTTGATGGGTGCAGCAGACCAACATGGCACAAGTATACATATGTAACAAACCTGCACGTTATGCACATGTACCCTACAACTTAAAGTATAATAATAATAAATAAATTAAAAAAAAAAAAAAAGAGCAAATAGGAAATATATCTGAAAATTTCACACTTAGAAAACAGCACAAATAAATCTATACCTAATTTTTTCAGTCATATGTGCATACTTTACTACACACACTCACACAAATGTATATATCGTTGAGTAGGACACGTGACATGAAATCCCTTGAGATCACTGATGTAGATAGAAAGTGGGACGGCCTTTCAGAATCTCTGTTTTATCGCCATGTCTCATATTTCTGATTCAAATCTCAAGGAATCAAGGACACAGTCTTGGAAGCTGAAAAAACTCAATATTCCAAATATCTGACTCATATTCTGCTTGGGACTTACAGGGATTGGGGATGTATAAGCAAGTAATCATTTACTCCTAAATTAAAATTATTTTACAAGAATGTGGGAAATATTCATTTCCACACTCATACCAGTTACTTAGTTAAATGCAGGAGTTACAACTGGAAGGCTTAAAAATATCAATGAGGTAACACAGACGTGTCAATTAGTCTAGGTGCATATTGGTGCATGACAAATGGAAAAAAGAAGGGAGAAGTAAAGTCTTTGAACGGGACAGTAGACATCTTGCGTAAAGTTATTCAAATAAAGGAAATATAAAGTATGTATACACACACACACACACACATCTTTTGAAGGCCAAATAAAACTTTTCAAAAACAAAGTTGCAGTATTTAATTTAGGGCAAAGAGTTTTCTTCCTTAAACAAAGCAGTTTTCTAGTTTTAACTTCAGATGATGTCCTTAAAGTGTAGTAATTCATAGTCATTTTAAATTTTCTATTAATTTTCCATTCTGTCATATAATTGAAATCTTCTTCCTGCCATTCTTTGGAATATTTTAAGGAATGTTTGCACATTTGGATAAAATCCAGAGCTGTAAAGTTGCCTAAATGGATTACTTGTTATCTAAATATTAAGCAGTGAAACAGGAAGTGCTTAACAGGACATTATGGTCCAGTGAGGAGGGTAAGGAAAAGTCATAATGGATTCGCCAGAGTTTGTAGTCAGGCTTATTTGGAATGTAGCATACATGACAGTGGACATCCAAAGGGCATTCCTTAGGTGTCTTTTGGAATAAGTATTATGCATGGATCTAATCAAATTCTAGCACCTCTTTCTTGCCAATATGATCTTTGCAAATTGCTTAAACTGCTTTGGTAAGTTGCTTAAGTTGCTTTGGTCAAGTATTGTGAAGATCAGTGGATATTATTTAAAGTACTTGGCACAATGCACAACACATAGTAAGCACTAAATAAATCTTGCTTTCTGTTATTTTATTATTAACATTATTATGCCTGCCCCAAGACCAGCGGCACAGAATACACAAGCAACATTTAAAGAACACTTAGGAAAAGATAGAAATAACAGTAGTAGCTGACATCTATTCAAAGATCACAATGTTTCAAGAACTGTACAAAATGCAGGAACTCATTTAATTCTTCTATCAATCCTATCTCATTTCCAATTGTACAGAAGAATCTGAGCCTCTGAGAGATGAAGCCTCTTGCTCTAGGTCAGGTAGGTAGGAATGGCAGGGCTGGCATTTAAACCCACAGAGTCTAGGGTTAGAGTCAGGCTCTTAACTAATATCCTATACTGTCTCTTGATAACAAGAAAACAGTCATTCCAGATAGGAACCACATGGATTAAAATGCCATTTAGGGCACGTAAAAAAGGAATAGCAAAAATGAATGAAAACAGAGGAGAACAGATTTATTTTCCTTAGCTACATGTGGCTCACAATTTACACCTATAAAGAATGAAACAGGGACCAGAAATTAAATACTACAACTGTGCTATATCAAAAGCATAAGTGTTATGTCAAAAGCATAAAAGCTATGTTAATGAGGGTATACTTTCTTTATGACTAAATAACCTGTATAGTTAGCTGCATAAAGCATGTTATTGGGTGTGTTCTGCCATTATCAATTTGTCTTGTTTTGTTTTGTTTCCCTTTATGTTTATAATGTTGTAAGTTAAAAAATTTCTTTTCCTATATTGATTTAATAACATACTATAATGAACAACACCTGACAAT
This sequence comes from Theropithecus gelada, assembly GCF_003255815.1. NCBI lineage: Eukaryota > Metazoa > Chordata > Mammalia > Primates > Cercopithecidae > Theropithecus > Theropithecus gelada. Next base: position 70,670,471 of record NC_037683.1, on the reverse strand, counting down.
TACAGTCATTATTCTAATGTTCCACTAGAGGAATAATATGCCTTATTTATAATATGTAACGTTATATTACTTAGTGTGGGATTTATTTACATTCATGTGTATGTATTTCCCCAAGGTTATTCTGCCCTTCTTTGTCCTACATATCATTTTCTACAAGAGAAAACAATTTTATGTATGTGCTTGTATGTACACACACACACACACACACACACAGAGAGAGAGAGAGAGAGAGAGAGGTCAAACACACATAAAACCCAATCTAAAACAAAACACGTTTAGGGAATATTTTTTGTTTCTCTTATTAGTAGCATTCAGTTGTACTTTGGATCCACAAAATTAAATTATTAGCCTAATACTGTGAATTCTTTTCTTATAAAACCACAGCAAAACTTACATTATATAATAACATTTGACCAATTTCTTTATATTTACTAATAACCACATTGCATACATTGTGAAAAAAAATATTTCCATCAAATATGGAAATTTGGTCCCAGAACATTTTAGTGACCTGACCAATGGCACTGAGGAAATTGGGCTAAAACAGGATGCAGTCCAAGTCCTCAGACGCCTGGCCTACTTCTTCTCATCTTCCCAGGGCAACAAAGACAGAAGCAGCAAAACTGTGCATCGCCAGACCAGTCCATGAATGCTTGAAGCAAAACATGCTTTTGTGGTGCCACAAATGTTCTTAAAGCAGTTTTAGCAACACTAAAATGAAAAACAAAAGGAACATGGGCTCTAGTCCCAAGAAAGCCATGTTTTTTAATGTTTCCATTTGAAATAAACTCTGCATTCAACTCCCTAAAGCAACATTATTATGAACATGATTTTATGTGGATAAATTACTACTATATTTCAGCTGCACTGTGGGTTAAATAGGCTTTCGTGAGCTACATTGTAGATATCATTACCTCATATACCGCTGCTACTACAGAAAAGTGAATTTTGAGTCCAAGCTAATTTTTTAAAAATTATTAATATTGAAAATATTCCCTGGTAAATTGTTTTACTTTCACAAGACTGAAGATTTAACTATTACTACTTTGGGGCAGAAATGATATTGTGTTCCCATATGTGTTCCATAGGGATATTTTAGTCCCATAATTTACCCATTAAAGTATCTTACCAATATGTTAGGTTGAAATATGTAAACACTCCAATATTTGATCATTTTGAGCTGTAAAAGTAGCAATTCCATATAGTATAATTTAATATACAAATATACAGTAGCTCAACTCTCTATTGCTGATATTTCAAGTCTTTTCTATATTTCCCATTACACAATGGCAACACCTAACCATATGCAGTCATATTATCACATTTTGAACATTTTGATTAATTTTATTTATATTTAAACACTATTTATTTAGCATCTCCTATATTCCAGCCATATCGTATGTGTTTTGTGTGATAAAAGTAATACAAATTTACTGTTGACATTGCACAAAATATAGCGAGACGGGCAGATCACGAGGTCAGGAGATTGATACCATCTCCTCACTAACACGGTGAAAACCCGTCTCTACTAAAAAATACAAAAAAAAAAAAACTAGCCAGGCAAGGTGGTGGGTGCCTGTAGTCCCAGCTACTCAGGAGGCTGAGGCAGGAGAATGGCATAAACCCAGGAGGCGGAGCTTGCAGTGAGCTGAGATCCCGCCACTGCACTCCAGCCCAGGCGACGGAGTGAGACTCCGTCCCCCACACCCCCCAAAAAAGATATAAATAATAAATGTCATGAGTAAATGCAAAAATACAACTAACAATTTTGTAATCAGTTGTTTTAAAAATACATAAAAATAGGATCACTATACATATGCAGTTATAATTTTTAGATGTTTGTATTGTGTACATTTAACTGACTCTTTCCTATGTCAGAAAGTATTTTCGGTATACAGACATTTCAATGGTTGATAGCACTCCATGGTATGGCTCCACGCACATCATCTGTATTAGGCCACTCTTGCATTGCTATAAAGAAACGCCTAAGACTGGGTAATTTTTTTTTTTTTTTTTTTTTTTTTTTTTTTTTTTTTTTGAGACGGAGTCTCGCTGTGTCACCCAGGCTGGAGTGCAGTGGCCGGATCTCAGCTCACTGCAAGCTCCGCCTTCCGGGTTCACGCCATTCTCCGGCCTCAGCCTCCCGAGTAGCTGGGACTACAGGCGCCTGCCACCTCGCCCGGCTAAGTTTTTTTTTGTATTTTTTAGTAGAGACGGGGTTTCACTGTGTTAGCCAGGATGGTCTCGATCTCCTGACCTCGTGATCCGCCCGTCTCGGCCTCCCAAAGTGCTGGGATTACAGGCTTGAGCCACCGCGCCCGGCCAATTTTTTTTTTTTAAAGATGTTTAATTGGCTCACAGTTCTGCTGGCTATATAGCAAGCATAGTGCCAGCATCTGCTTCTGGAGATGCTTCAGGAAGCTGTTTCTCATGGTGGAAGACAGAGCAGGAGCAGGCATCCCACATGGCAAAAGAGGAGCAAGAGTGGGGAGGAGGTGCCACACACTTTAAATGATCGGATGTCACATGAACTCAGAGCAAATGCTCACTTACCACCAAAGTGATGGCCCCCATGATCTGCCTCCATGATCCAAATACTTACCACCAGGCCCTACCTCCCAAACTGGGGATTACATTTCGACATGAGATTTGGTTAGAGACAAATATCCAAACTACATCATTTTGCCCTCTGCCCCTGCTCCCACCCAAATCTCCCATCCTTCTCACATTGCAAAATACAATTATAACTTCCCAATTGTCCCCCAAAATCTTAACTCCTTTCAACATTAACTGAAAAGTCCAAAGTCCAAAGTCTTATTTGAAACAAGGCAAGTCCCTTCAACCTATGAGCCTGTAAAATTGAAAACAAACTATTTACTCCCAAGATACAATGAGGGTATAGGCATTGGGTGAGCCTATGCCTCACCAAAGCAGCCAAAAGAAAGGAGGCAGAGGCAGTCATTAAATGTTAAAGCTCTGAAATAGCCTCCTCTGACTCCATGTCTCACATCCAGGGCACACTGTTACAAGGGTTGGACTCCCAAAGCCTTGGGCAGCTTTGCAAGGTTCAGCCTCTGTGGCTGCTCTCATAAGTTGTTGAGTGTCTGTGGCTTTTCCAGGCACAGGGTCCAAGCTACCAGTGAATCTACCATTCTCAGGTCTGGAGGGCAATTTCCCCCTTCTCACAGTTCCATTAGGTGGTACCTAAGTGGGGACTCTGAGTGGGGGTCCCAATCTCCCATAGTCTCCCTTGGCATTGCCCCAGTAGAAGTTCTCCGTGGGGGCTCTGCCCATGCAGCAGGCTTCTGCCTGGGTACCCAGGTTTTCCATACATCCTCTGAAATATACGCAGAGGGTGCCAAGTCTATTTGCTCTTCCACTCTGTGTGCCCACAGGCTTAATGCTACATGGAAGTCACCAAGGTTTATGGCTTGCACTCTCTGAAGCAGTGGCCTGAGCTGTACTTGGGGTCCTCTGAGCCAAGGCTTGAGCTGGAGTGGCCTGGATGTGGGGAGCAGTGTGTTGAGATTGAGCAGGGCAGTGGGGCCTTGGGTCAGGCCCCTGAAACCATTCTTCCCTCATAGGTCTCAAGGCCTGTGATGGAGGGGCTGCCATGACGGTCTCCAAAATGCTTTCAAGGCCTGTTTCCCATTGTCTTGACTTTCAGCACTGGACTCCCTATTAGTTAGTAAATTTCTCTAGCAAATGGTTGTTCCACAGCCTGCTTGAATTCCTCTCCTGAAAACGCTTTTGCTTTCTCTGCCACATGGCCAGGCTGCACATTTTTCCAACTTTTATTCTCTGCCTACCTTTTAAATAGAAGTTTCAACTTTAAGTCATTCCCTTGTTCCCACGTATGAGTACAGGTTGTTAGAAGTAGCTAGGCCACGTCGTGAATGCTTTGATGCTTAGAAATTTGTTCTAGCAGATACCTGAAATCATTACTACGAGGTTCAAAGTTCCACAGATCTCTAGGGCGCAAACAAATTCTTTGCTAAGGCATAACACGTGACCTCTGATCCAGTCCTCAATAAGTTCCTCATTTTCATCTGAGACCATGTCATCCTTGACTCCATTATCCATATCACTACCAGCATTTTGGTCACAACCATTTGACCAGTCTCTAAGAAGTTCTGAACTTTCCCTTATCTTCCTGTGTTCTTCTGAGCCCGCCAAGTGCTTTCAACCACTGTGTGTTACCCAGTTCCAAAGTCGTTTCCACATAGTCAGGTATCTTTATAGCAATACCCCACCCCTCAGTACCAATTTTCTGCATTAGGCTATTCTTGCATTGCTATAGATAAATACCTGAGATAGGGTAATTTATAAAGGAAAGAGGTTTAATGGGCTCATCATCTTGCGGGGTTCACAGGATGCAAAGTGCCAGCATCTGCTTCTGGGGAAGCCTCAAGAAGAATTAACACATGGCAGAAGGTGAACGTGGAACAAGTACTTCACATGACTAAAATAGGATTAAGAGAACTGGGGGCGATGAGGAAGGGCCACACACTTTTAAAGAGCCAGATCTCATGTGAACTCAGAGCAAGAGCTTACTTACCACCAAGGGTAAGGCCCAAGCCATTAATGAGGGCTCTGCCCCCAGGATCCAAACCCCTCCCACCTGGCCCCACCTCCAAGATTGGGGGATTACATTTCAACATGATATTTGAGCAGAGACAAATATCAAAACTATATTACCATCTCATTTTTACTCCAACTTTTGGATGGTTAGGCTAAACCTAATTTCTCACTTTCTGAAACATGATGGGATGAGTGTTCTTTCTTATAAAATTTGCATGCGTCTCTGATTCCAACCATAGGAAAATATTTTCTTAGAATTTGACTTTCTGGATTAAAAAGTAGGTTCATTTTATTTTGTTACTGGAAATATCTTCCATATTATTTTAAAGGACATATTCATTGAAAACAATCCAAGCATTACAGAAGCCAACCAAACCAAAATGAACATTATACATCCACTTCCCAGGAAAAACCACTGTTGATATTTTGGCATATATATGCCCAAATATACAAGGCCCAAAGCTTGATAGCTACTGTGTAGTAAAGAGGTTACATTTACTTTTATGTTTTGTCGTTGCATTTGTTTTCATTTTAGAATCAATTTTGGGATAACATATACATAAATAAGATACAGGTATTTAAAGTAGGAAGTTACACTAATTTGGAAAAATGCATGTATCTGTGCTATAATCACCACTATCAATACATAGAATATTTTGAACAGCGTAAAGGCTTTTCTTTTATCCATTCCTAGTCAGTCCCAGCTCTCGTCTAGGGCTCCAGACAACCCACTCACCCACTTTCTATAACTATATATTAGATTTGTCTATTTTCCATTTTTAGATAAATGGATTCATAAAATTGCCAGCATGTACAGTTTTGCATCTGTCTGTTTTTATTTAGCATAATGTTTTTGAGATTCTATTTTGATGAACATATTTGAAGTTTTCTACTTTATCGCTGAGTGCTGTAGCCTTATATGAATGTGGCAGGCAGAATAATGTCACCCCAAACATGTTCATGTCTTAACTCCTAGAACCTGTGAAATGTTACCATACATGGCTACAGGTACTTTGCAGCTGGGATTAAATCAACGGCTTTGAGATGGGGAGATTTTTCTGAATTAACCAAGTGGACTCAGTATGATTTCTTGATGTGATAGTTAATTTAATGTACTAGTTTGTCTAGGTTATGATGTCTGGGTTTTTTTTTTTAGTTAAACAATAGTATAGACGTTACTGTAAAAATGTTTTAGATATGTTACTAACATTTTCAATCTGTTCTCTTAAAGTAAAATAGATTATACTCCATAATGTGGGTGGACTTTATGCAATCAGTTGAAGGTTTTAAGAGCAAAGACTGAGGTTTCTTGAAGAAGGAATTCTGCCTCAAGAAATTATGCCTGAGTTTTCAGCCTGTTGGCCAGCCCTGCATATTTCAGAATTGCCAGCCTCTATAATCTTATAAGCCAATATCTTAAAATAAATCTTTCTGTCAGTGTGTATGTATGTGTGCACATGACTAAGTGTGTGTGTGTAACTTTTTTTGTAGAACCATTACTGATATACATAGATGTTTGGCCAAAGGGGCATGTGACCACAGAAGACTAGTCAGATATATAACATCGCTTGCTTTGAGGGTAGAGGAAAGCGTTCACAAGCTAAGGAACCTGAGCAGCCTCTAAGCTGGAAGAGGTGAGGAAACATACTCTCACCTCCAGAAAGAAAAACCTGCTGACACCTTGCTTTTAGTCCCATAAGACCTATTTTGGACTTCTAACCTCAGAACCTTAAAATGATAAATTTGTGATATTTCCATTGCTAAGTTTGTGGTTCTTTATTATGTGACAATAATTTGTGAACAATACATTTATTTATCCATTCACTTCTTGATTGGCAAAGTAATTTTTTTTTCTAATTCCTTTATATAATGAATAAAGTTGATATAAACATTAATGTACAGTTCTTTGGATAAACATATTTTTACTTCTTATGAGTGAATTCATAGAAATTGGAGTCACAATTTTCTGTGGTGAGTTTATAACTCTATAAGAAACTACAAAAGAATCCATCAAAGTGGTTGTAGCATTTTAAAGTCCCAAGAAAATATGTAAGAGGTTTAACTGTTTCACGTTTTTGTCAACAATTTGTCTTTTCAGACTTCTAAAATTTTAGGCATTCTAATAGGTGTAAAGTATCTCATTTTTTAAACAATTTAATTGAGATATAAATTACATACCGTAAAACATGCTTATTTCAAATTTCAAATTTTAATTTTTGTAAATTCACAAAAATATCACCAAAATCAATTTTAGAACATTTGCATCACTCCAGAAAGTCTGTACATATTAGCAGTCATTCCCAATTTTGCCCCAAATCTTCCTCACCATTGCTACCCATCCATAGATTACCATCAATCTATTTTCTGTTTTTATAGATTTGCTTATTCAAGATGTTTCATATAAATCAAGTATATAATATATAGTACTATGATTTGAATATGTCCCTCAAAAGTTAATGTGCTGGAAATGTAAACCCCAATGAGATTATATATCTAGAGATGTTTTTAAGAGCTAATTAAGGTTAAATGAAGTCATATGGATGGGGTCCTAATCCAATAGGAATGTGGCCTTATAAGAAAAAAAAGAAAGAGATTTCAGACATACTTGATATGCTTTGGCCTATAATAAATACCCTCTGCCATGCTACAACAGAGTAAGAAGGCCCTCACCAGATGCAAACCCTCAACTTTGGACTTCTCAGCCTCCACATTTGTAAAACCTAAATTTCTTTTACTTGTAAATTACCCAGTCTCAGGTATTCTGTTAAAGCAATAGAAAACTGACTTGTTTCTTTCACATACAATGTTATTATTTTTTATTCATGCAATAACACATATTACTACTTTATTCCCTTCTACTGCTGAATATATTGTATTGCATGAATATATCATGGTTTTGAATCTATTCATTAGTTGACAGACATTTGTATTGTTTTTAACATTTTATTATTATCAAAATTCTGCTGTAAATATTTATCAAGAAATTTTTGCATGGAAGCATGTTTTCAATACTCTTGGATACATGGTAGCAGTAGAAGTACATGGTAACTCTATGTTTGCCATTTTAAGGAACTACCAAACTGTTTTTGAAAAGTGGCCACATCATTTCACATTTCTACCAGCAATGAATGAGTGTTCCTGTTTCTCCATATCTTTGTCAATATTTGTTTTTACATGTATTTTTAAATTATATCTATCCCACTGGGTGTGAAGTAGTATTTCCCTTTGGTATTAATGTACATTTACCTATTCTCTAATGATGTGAAGTTATCTCATTATGTGTTTATTTGCAATTTAGATAACCTCTTTGGGGAAATGTATACTTCAATCTTTTGCCAATTTTTCAGTTGGGTTATTTGTATTATTATTGAGCTGTAAAAGTTGTTTATTCTGGCTACAAGTTCCTTTTCACATATACATTTTGCAAAAATTTTCTACCATTCATTAGGTTGTGTTTTCACTTTCTCAATTGTGTTCTTGGAAGCACAAAATTTTTTAATTATTTTGATGGTTAATTTTATGTATCAACTGTACTGGGCCAGAGGATGCCCAGATATCTGGTTAGGGATTATTTCTGGATTTGTCTGTAATGGCATTTCCAAAATACACTAGCGTTTGAATTGGCAGACTGAATAAAGCAAATGGCCTTCTCCAATGTGAGTAAGCATCATTCAATCATTTGAGAGCCAGAATGCAGTAAAAGGACGTTGAATGCTCCGTCTCTGCCTGACTACATGAACTGGGACACTGATCTTCCCAAACCCTCAGTTCTCCTGATTCTCAAGACTTCAGACTTCAGACTCAAATGGAGATCTACACCAGCAGCTCTTTAGCTCTCAGCCCTCTGCACTGTATCATCAGCTTCCCTGGGTTGCCAGCTTGCAGAGGGCATATTGTGGGACTTCTTGGACTCCATAATTTTATGAGCCAAGACCTTATAATAAATGTCTTTAAACATACACACCCATTCACATATACGCATGTACACACTAACATGCACACAGGTTCTGTTTCTCTGTAGATCCCGGATCAATACAACTATGATAAAGTCAAATTTATTTTTCATTTGTGTAACTTGTGCTTTTCGTGAAATATCTAAAGTTATGAATATTTACTGCTACATATTTTTATGAGTTTTATTATTTTAGCTCTTACATATAGGTCTATGATACATTTTCAGTTAATTCTGATGTAAATAAGGATGGAGTCCAGCTTTATTCTTTTGTAGGTGGAGAATCAGTTGTTCCAGCACAATTTGTCAAAAAGTTTACCTTACAAAGTTGAATTTCTTTGGCATGCTCCAAAAATCAATTGACTTTAAATGTCATGGTTTACATCTAGACTCTCAATTTCTTTCAGTGTATCTATGTGTTTGTCTATATGCCACTACCAAACTGTCTTGATTACTGTAGCTTTGTATTCAGTTTTGAAGTCAGAAATTATGGGTTATCCAACTTTGCTCTTTGTTTTAAAGGCTGTTTTGGCTACCCTTGTTTTTTAAATATTGATATGAATTTCAGTATCACTTTGTCAATTCCTGAAAAAAAAAAAGATGGAATTTGGTAGATATTGTCTTGAATACATAGATTAATTTGAGAATAATTGCCACTTAAACGATATTAAGTTTCTGAAAAATGATACTGGAACATCTTTCCATGTGTTTAGGTCTTCTGTAATACCTTTCAACAATGTTTTGTTGTTTTCAGTATACAGATATTGGACTCCTTTGCTTAATTTACTTCTAAGTACTCTATTTCTTCATATTATTTTCAATAAAAATGATTTTCTATTTTCTTTTTTGGATTGTTTATTGCTAGTGTATAGAAATACAAATGATATTCATATACTGATTTCATACCCTAAAAGCTCACTGAACTTGTTTATTTAAAGTTCTGAGAGTTTCTTTTGGATTTCTTAAGATTTCCTAGATATAAAATCATTTCATCAGCACATAGAAATAGTTTTATTTCTTCCTTTCCAATATGGATGACTTTTATTTCTTTTTCTTGTCTAATTGTCCTGGCTAGAACTTCTAATACAATGCTGAACAAAACGTGAGAGTGGACATCATTGTACTGTTTATGAATTTAAGGGGAACTTAGTCTTTTACCATTAAGTATGATGTTAGCTTGGATTTTTTGTAGGAGCACTTTATTCGGTTGACCAAGTTCCCTTGTATTCCTAGTGGCTGAGTGTTTTTATAATGAGTGGGTGTTGGATTTTTTTCAAATACTTTTTCTGTATTTACTGATATGATTATGTGTTTTTCCTCATTTGTTCTACTAATATGGTGAACTACATCGTTTGATTTCAAATGTACGATGACCTTTTCATTCTTGGGATAAAATCTACTTAGTCTGGTATATAATGATCCTTTTTATATGATGCTATATATGGTTTCTAGTATTTTCTTGAAGACATTTGTGTCTAGAGTCACAAGATACATAGTTTTTCTTTCTTATGATGTATTTTTTCTAGTGATGGTATGATGGTAACCCTAGCCTCATTAGATGAGTTGGTAAGTATTTTTTCCTCTTCTGTTTCTTCCAAAATGGTATAACTGATTGGTATTCATTCTTTTCTAAATGTTTGGTGGAATTCACCAGTGATGCCATAGGAACCTGACTTTTCTCCATGGAAAGTTTCTTATTAATTCAATCTCCTTACTCCTCTTAGGTCTAGTCAGATTTGTGGCATTTTCTTGACTCAGTTTTGGTAGTTTATGTTAGTCTAGGAATTTGTCCATTTTATCTAAGCTATCTAATTTGTTGAAGTATAATTGTTCATATTACTCCCTTAAAATCCTTTTTATTTCTATAAAAATAGTAGCAATGTCCTCTCTTTCATGCCTAACTTTAGTGATTTGAGTCTTTTCTCCTTTATATTAGCATGACTAAAGCATTATCAATTTTATCATTTCAGAGAACTAATTTGTGGTTTTGTTTATTTTCTCCATTTTTTTTTTCTCTCTCTTTGTCTCTCTCTCTCCATTGTTTTTCTGATCTCCATTTCACTTGGTCTACCCTATTTTTAAAGCTCTTTCTTTCTTCTTGCTCTGGTTTTAGTTTCACCTTCTTTCTCAAGTTTAAGGTAAAAGGTAGGGTTGCTGATTTGAGATCTTTATTCTTTTGTAATGTAAGTGTTTAGTGTTTAATTCTATAAATGTCCCTCTAAGTTCTGTTCTATATTTATCTTATGGGTTTTGTATGTTCCATGTTCACTTTTATTCATCTCATAGTATTTTCTAATTTCCTTTTCTTCTTTTTTTGATCCATTGGTTATTTAGATGTGTGTTGAATTTCTCACTGTTCCTTCTGTTATTGATTTCTGATTTAATTCCACTGTGTTTGGAGAACAGATTTTTGTCTGATTTCAATCATTTAAAATATGTTGAGTCTTATTTTGTGAACTAGCATAAGGTCTCTTCCAGAAAATGCTCCAAGTGCTCTTGAGAAAAATGTGCACTGTCTTGCTTTTGAGTGCAGTTAGCTATATAGATATCTGTTAATGTTGCTAAATCTCCTATATCTTGTTGACCTTCTTTTTAGTTGTTTTATGCACTATTGAAAGTGGGGTATTAAAGGCTACAAACATGATTGCTGAATTGTCTATTTTTCCCTTCATTCTGGCAGTTTTGCATCATGTATTTTGGGAGTCCTCTTTTTAGGTTCATGTATTTTTACAATTGTTACACATTTCTGGTAGATTGACCTTTCTATTATCCTAAAATCTCCTTCTTTACTTTCAGTAACACTTTGTTGTTGTTTTACTCTCCATTTTGTGTTATTTTAGTATAGCTGCTCCAACTTTGAAATGGTTGCATTTGCATGAGTATTTTTTCCATCCTTTTGTTCTCAAAATATTTGTCTTCAAACCTAAAGTGTGTCTCCAGTACAGAAAATATAGTTGTACCTTGTGTTTTTAATCCAGTCTGTCAATTGCCCTAGAACATAAAATGTTTATCTTATCAGGACACATTTCAAATTTATACTATATTAATTCCAATGAGCATAGAAATGTTACTTCTATACAGATTGATTTCTTCCCCTTTTTGTGCTGTATTTGTTACATATATTCGAACTATGTTACAAACCCAATGATATAATGCTACATTATTGTCTTTTGTAATTTTACGTCTTTCAAAGAAGCTGAGAGAAAAATAGCAGGTATATATTGCAGATATGGTTATACTAACTTTTTTTTCCCTCTCTGATTCTCTTCGTATATTCCTATGTATTTCAGTTAACCATTTTGTGTCATTTCCTTACTCGAATGAAGCTTTGTTCCCATCCACCTTCTTTGTGCTGTTATATAATTACATACACATTGTTTTAACAATTGCTTTTTAATCAGTTGAGAAGAAAGGAAAATAAACATGCAATTATAATGTCTTTGGAAATGAATTACTAATTACCTTTACCACTGTTTTTATTTTTTTCATGTGGATTCAAATTACTTTCTGGTATCACTTGTTTGTTTCCTGAAAAAAAGTTCCTACGATATATCTTGTAAAGCAGTTTTGCTAGAAACAAACTCTCCCTCTTTTTCCAACAATGCAGGGATCTCTTTATTTTGCCTTTATTTTTCTAAGATAGATATTTTATTTTCACTTTATTGCAGATTCATATGAAGTTATAAGAAATTATACAGAGAGACTGTGTTTCCTTTACCCAGTTTTGTAATGGTAGTATCCTGCAAAACTAGTACGATATCAAAATTAGGTGTTGATATTGATACAGTCAAGACACAGAATTTTTTTTATCATGTTCTTTTATAGCCACTCATCCCCACTTGCTCCTTAAGCCCTGACAGACACTAATCTGTTATTCACTTCTGTTATTTTGTCATTTTAAGCATGTTATGTAAATGAAACCACATAGTACGTAACCTTTTGAGAACAGCTTTGACATTAGCCTTTTCTTCTCAGCAAAGTTCTTCGGCACTTATTTCAGGTTGTTGTCTATATCAATAGTCATTGCTTTTACTTTATACTTTCAATTATATTCCACGGTATGACTGGACCGCAGTTTGTTTAACCATTTGCAGTTGAAGGACACGTGGGTTGTTTCCAGTTTTTGCCTATTACAAATAAAGCTTCTATAAACATTTGCATACCCAGTTTTGTGTGAAGATGTCAGCGTAGCTTTGGGATAAATGCTCTGAAGTCCAATTGCTGAATTATATGAGAGTTTTATATACACTTTATTCAGAAATTTTCAGAGTGGTGGTATCAATTTATAGTCTTACCAGTAAAGTATGAATTATCTAATTTCTCTTAATTTCTCCAATCTTACCAGCATTTAGTGATCTCATTGCTTGTGCTTTGAATTCCATTGTTCACATATTTTGTGAGAATATTTCTTAGTATTAGGCTATTTAATATTTCATTATGTTGTAAGTGTCTTAATTTATTAATTTTGTGTATTTACTGATACTTCAAAATTATGTATTCAGTTGTATGTATTAGACATAATTTTCAGTTACATTTTTTTCTTAATTGTAAAAATTGTGTGACATATTAATTCTTGCCTAAATTGTGCTTTTTTAAAAAATTCAACTTTAATCAATTTAAACATTGCGATATCCTAGTTTCTTTTTGTTGGATTTGCATAATTTTTAAAAATTTATTTTATCACAATTTTTAAACTGTGTAATTATATAAGTGTCTCTTGTAGACAGAATTTAATTTAGGTTTCATTTTTGAGCAAGAATGGATATGGTCATCTCTTAATAAGTTAAATTATTTTACATTTATGCTTCTACTAAAATATTTACAATTTTATTTTGTTCTTTGTCTTATTTTTATTTATTTTTGCTGTCCTATTGTTGTATGTATTTTTGACTATGATTTTCATGTGTTTTCTCATCTACATATGAGTTGACTGGATTTATATAATCCATTTTAAAATGTGTTTATAGTGTTAATGTGTTTGAATTCTTATTTTAATTTTTTAAAATTTATTTTTATTTATTTATGTTTTTGAGACAGAGTCTAGCTCTGTCACTAGGCTGGAGTGCAGTGGCCCGATCACAGGTCACTGCCATCTCCACCTCCCAGGTTCAAGTGATTCTCCTGCCTCAGTCTCCTGAGTAGCTGGGATTACAGGCGGGTGCCACCGTGCTTGGCTAATTTTTGTATTTTCGGTAGAGTCAGGGTTTCACCATGTTGGCCAGGATGGTCTCGATTTTTCATTAATATACATTAGACTACATGAAGCTGAAGAAAGAGAAGAAAGGCATGAGAGGGGAACCTGCAATGGGAGAGGAACATATGGATCAAAGCACAATCTTCAAAGTGAGTTATTTAGTCTATTTATGCTGCTAAAACAGAATATCTAAGACTGAATAATTTATAAAGAACAGAAATCTGTTTCTCACAGCTCCAAGGCTGAGAAGTCCAAGACCAAGATGCCCCAACTTTGGGTGTCTAATGAGAGCCTTCTTCTTGTACCCTCACATGGCAGAAGGGCAAGCTAGCCAAATGCTGTGGGAAGCCTCTTATAAGGGCCTTAACATCATTGACAAAGAGGAGCCTTCGTGGTCTAATCACCATTTAAAGGCCTCACCTCTTAACACAATCATGCTGACTACATTTTATTTTTTCTCACCAGAAATCATTTTATTTATTTTTTCTTTTCTCCAGTTTTAATTTATGTTCATGGGGTACATATGCAGGTTTACCATTTGAGTAAATTGCATGTTGCTGGGATTTGATGTACAAATGATTTCATCACACAGATAGTGAGCATAGCACCTGACAGGTAGTTTTTCAACCTTCACCTTCCTCCTAACCTCTCCCCTCAAGTAGGCCCCCATGTCTATTGTCTCTTTTTGTCCATGTGTACTTAATGTTTAGCTCTCACTTGTAAGCAAGAGCATGCAGGATTTGGTTTTCTGTTCCTGCATTAATTCACTTAGGGTAATGGCCCCCAGCTGCATCTATGTTGCTGCAAAGGACATGATTACAGTTTTTGTTGTTGTTGTTGTTGTTGTTTTATAGCTGCATAGTATGCCACGGTATTTATGTACCACATTTTATTTATTCAGTCCACCATTGACTGCCATGTGGGTTAATTCCATGTCTTTGCTATTGTACTTTGATGAACATACAGGTACATGTGTCTTTTTGGTAGAAAAATTTCTATTCCTTTGGTTATATAACCAGTAATGGGATTGTTGGGTTGAATGGTAGTTCTATTTTAAGTTCTTTGAGAAATCTCCAAACTGCTTTCCACGGTGGCTGAACTAATTTACATTCCCACCAGCAGTGTATAAGCATTCCTTTTTCTCTGCAATGTCACCAACATCTGTTATTTTTTTACTTTTCAATAATAGCCATTATGACTGGTATGAGATAATATCTCATACCAGTTTTGATTTGCATTATTCTAGTGATGTTATGTTGAGCATTTTTTCATATACTTGATGGCTGCATGTACGTCTTCTTTTGAGAAGTATCTGTTGATGTCTTTTGCCCATTTTTTAATGGTTTGCATTTTGTTTTGTTGTGTTGGGGTTTTTTTTTTGTTGTTGTTGTTTGTATTTTGTTTGTTTTGCTTGTTTATTTGTTTAAATCCCTTATAGATTCTGGATTTTAAACCTTTTTCAGATTCATAGTTGCAAATATTTTCTTCCATTACGTAGGTTGTCTGTTTAATCTATTGAAATTTTATTTTGCTGTTTAAAAGTTCTTTAGTTAGGTCCCACTTGTCTATTTCTGTTTCCATTGCAATTGCTTTTGGAGATTTTATCATGAAATATTTGCCAAGGCCTATGTCCAGAATGGTATTTCCAAGGTATTCTTCCAGAGTTTTTATAGTGATAGGTCCTACGTTTAAGTCTTTAATTCATTTTGAGTTGATTTTTGAATATGGTATAAAAAAGGGTCCAGTTTAAATTCTCTGCATATGGCTAGCCAGTTATCCCAGAACCATTTATTGAATAGAGAGTTCTTCCCCATTGTTTGCTATTGTCAACTTTGTCGAATATCATGTTTTAGGTGTGAAAATTTATTTCTGGGTTCTCTAACCTGTTCCATTGGTCAATTACACCTGATTTTTGAAGTGGACACTTTCAAACCATAGTAGTGAGTATGGAATTAAACACATTCAATTTAGTCAGACAAAAAACAGACTAGAAGGGACAAAAAGCACAAAATACTGAGCTCTTCTGGAGTACTGGTACCCCTGGTGACCATTGCCTAAGAATAACTTACTAGCTAGAAAGTTCAAGGCCCTTAAAAGCCTCTAGAAAAGGAGAGAGGAGTTGAAGTGTTAGAATTAAAGTGTGAAAATAATGCCTTCACTTGTGATAAAATGAAAAACAGGTGGGAATTTTTCTATGAGCTTAGGTAATGGTGGACTCATTACTTCTTACATATTGCAAGGTGAATATAAATTAAACAGTACGCCTTTGAATTTCAAGAAGCCTATAAAAGTTAGACGATTTTATAATAGTTTTCCTGGTACATTAGGCAAGCCACACCTAAGTGAGTGGGCATAAGAATATCATTGAAGACAAGGTATGTTTCATCTGCCAGCCCTGAAGGGAAATTGTTAAATCTCAGAAGAAATAAATAATATGGTATATTGACACTAGATTCAGAATTATTTTAAACTTTTCTCTAAAGTCTGGGAGGATTTTGGCTCTGAAACTCTGAGGCCAAGAAAAGGTTAAAGTAAATCTGATAGACAGAGTAGCTATACCATATTTACGCATACAGGACAGCACTTGCAAAAGGCTCGCACATTAAAGAACTTTGAAGTCTTTACTAACCAGTTATGATCATAAACAGGACTGATCTGCCTGACATAGGGAGATGAGAATCCTCTACCCAAGGTTGAGATAATGTGTGATTAGGGGATCTGAGCAGAGATGGTTGTCTCCAGCAGACAAGATAGTTTCCTGGGTCATTATCAATAGATGCAGCTTCATGATAGCTGGTCAAGAACACCAGAAGAAAATGATTAAAATAATGTATTCTGGGACATTTTTCAAATAGTACTAGTGTATCACCCAACAATAACCAAAGAGAAGTACTTTAAAAGGATATCAAAGAATTATAATAGTTTCTAAAAAGCCATGTAGAGTGTTTTATCAATTTAGTATTTATATCTTACTTCCAAATTAAACCTTTGATTTTTTTCCTTCAGGTGTCTTTACTTTTCTTTCTTTCTTTCTTTCTTTTTTTTTTTGTATTGTAAGGCTTTTTTTTTTTCTAGTTTTGAGAGACTTTATTAAGACTGTTTTTATGTTCTTTTAAAAAATTACATATATTTCATACTCTGTAGTATACGAAAAGATGTTCACCAACTACACCGTAATTTTAAATTTTGAATTTATGTTTTCATCTTCATGTCCTCTTCATTCTTGTCTGCTCTATTTTGATACAATCAATTTCCTCTTGAATAATGGGAGTGAATAAGAAATTTTCTAAAATTATCTCCTGTTACTAATACGGTAAAAGGGTATTTATTCTCATTCATTGAACATGGGTTACCAACTATGGCCTATGAAACAAATCTGGCTCATTACCTATTTTTGTAAATAAAATTTAATAGAACACAGCCACATTTATTCATTTACATATTGTTTATAGTTTTCTCCATGCTGTAAAGAGAGAGTTGAATAATTACAACAAAAACTTTCTGGCAAAAACAACCTAAACTGTTATCTTTTAAAGAAAACGTTGGCCAAATGCTGCCTTAGAGGTTTTTATTGTTTAGTTTTGTTTCATTTTGTTTTTTGCTTTTTGAAATACAATATCTTTTATATGGCTAATAATATGTCTCTATTGTTTGCCATTACAGAGGGACTGGACCTATACTGGACGTAGAGGTGGTTTCTTCTAGATATTATCAAATCCTTCTCTGAATCTGTGAAACTGAGATAAAGTTAAAATAATTTAGACTTATTTTATTATTTTGCATATCACATATCAAGTCATGGGTGAGTATGGAAACAAGGATGGAATTGGAGATAGAAACAAACATGGAAGGGTTCTTTAGCTTTACACCCAAAGCCTACTTTTCTCATTTACTTTAGCCGAGGATTTATGTAAGAATGTATTAATAATCTTCACTAAGCTATTTTTAGGAGCCAGCCATACAGTATTCCTATTCTGTCCTAACTTGACCAAATCCAAGCAGAGATTAAGGTGAAGTTTTGGTTCTCACAGTGAATGTAGAAACTAATGTTTTCCTGATTAATGAGTGACTAACTTCCAACCGTCCTCTGACATATCTGAATTAAAATTATTCTTTTACCTACTTTACCAGGAATCTTTCCTTCATACTCAGTTATTCAGAGGATAGATTGGCAAGTGAATGTTGCCATTTTCTAGTTTCTAGTGGTCTTTATTATTTTTCAATTTAATTAAAAATTATGTTGATAATTTCAATGGCAATATTGAAATAAACAGGAAGCAAATATACCTTTAGGTTATTTTGTCAGAAGTCATAAGAATAGAAGAGAGAAAGAGGAAGAGAGAGGGAGGGAGGGAGAGGAAATTTACTTTAATAAATAATTAAAAATGAATGAAGAAATAAGATCAGCAGTAACAAATAAGCAACTCTAAAGTAAAACTGAGATCCAGGGACCTCTGATATCATCAAAGTCATATAATAGGCATTGCCAGATATAGTTCAGCTTGGTCATGCGGGGTGAAAATAGAACACATAAGAAGTAGCACTCTTTCTGTGTTCATTTTTATGTTTCTTATGCTTCATGTCAAAGCTCATTTGACTCCAAAAAAAGAAAAAAGAAAAATCCCAAAGAGAAACATTTTATCCACAAGGAACACCAAGAAAACTGCAGGTTAACAAAGTGACAAATCCCTTTTGTCCTCTAAAGAATGTCTTCAATAAAACAAATAAAGCAAACAGTCAAAGCCAAGCTTGACCCAAGTTATAATGACTACCTGGAGAGCTGTTTTGTTTTGCATATCCCAATTCAATTTCACATTATTCCAAGGCACATAACAGATTTGGATACAATCATGAAGCATTCACACCTGAAAAATAATCTCTATAGAACTTGTTTTCACTGATTTTCAGGTCAGAGACCCCTTTGAAAATCTGCAAAACTATGGAGGTTTATTCCAGAAAAACAAAACAAAACAAAACAAACAAACAAACAAAACTTAACATTTTAGAGATTTCAGGTATCTGTTTAGGTAGTTTTTTATAGCAAATGTCACAGGCATTTGAATGACAGTAACTCCATTTTGAATAGGGGCTGGATAAAAACAAGGTTGAAATCTGCTGGGTTGCATTCCCAAGAAGTTAGGCATTCTTAGCCACAGTATGAGATAGAATGTTGGCACAAGATTCAGATCACAAAGACCATGCTGATAAAACAGGATGTGGTAAAGAAGCCAGCCAAAATCAAGATGGTGAAGAAAGTAACCTCTGGTTGTCCTCACTGTTTGTTATATGCTAACTATAATGCATTATCATGATAAAAGACACTCCCATCAGTGCCATTACAGTTTACAAATACTTTTGGCAACGTCAGGATATTACCTTGTATGGGCTAAATAGGGAAGAAGCTCTCAGTTCCATGAACTCCCCACCCCTTTCCTGGAAAACTCATGAATAATCCATCACTTGTTTAGCATATAACTAACAAGTAACCATAAAAACAGCCAACCAGCAATCCTCAGGGCTGTTCTGCCTATAAGTAGCCATTCTTTTGTTTCTTGATTTCACTTTACTCTGTGGACTCCCCCACCCCCTGCAAATTCTTTCTTGCACAAGATCCTAGAACCCTCTCTTAGGGTCTGGCTCAGGACCCAATTCTGGTAACACAAACAATAAAGAAATTTGTTGTTCTCTATGTTCTCATAGCAGTGTTTTCTGTGTTTTTTTTAAATGGGTAAACAAAACACAAAGATTTTTCACTGAGATTAGAGATTGTTTAACAATGATGCCTAGGTTATATTTGTTGTCATTGTTTTGTAAATCTAGGCCATCTTATAGTCTCCCCAGAGATTGCTTCAGCAGGCATTCTACTCACTTGGTTCATGTTTACTGTATTTAAATCCTGCCTGTACCATAAAATAGAAAAGAAAAGAGAATATTAAAAATTAGATCTAAATTAATTCCCACACTCCCGTTCAACATTCCTCATCCTAATAACATGAGATGTTTTAAAGACTTCAAATTGAGAGAATAGTTTGCATCTTAGATTTGATTCATGAGGAAATGAGCTTCTATCATCAGTTTGAGTCTAATCAGCCTGAGCCTTCTTCCTCCCGAGGACTGGGACTGAATTACATGGCTTCAAGTTGTAGAAGAACATCACATGGATCTCCTTTAAGGCTATCACAAGAATTCACAGACCTAAACCAAATATACTATTTTCTTTAATTGAATTTTTCATTTCTACCAAACACTTGGTTCATCTTCACTGTTATTACCATATTACAGTCTATGATTATCTCAAACCTGCCGGGTAGCTTGCAGATTAAGCTGAAACACGTCAACATGAATGTTAAAGCCTTTTAAAACTTTTAACTTCTTAATTTTCAGGTTCCTATTTCCCGGCTAAAGCACAAGTAAGAGACATAGGGCTGTCACATGTCCTAATCTACTAGGAAACTGAAAATACCAGTGATGTTAATTCAATCATGGTGCTGGTATACTCATCTCAGTACAAGACTCTATATAACTTGTATGAGGTATATTCACCTTGCTCTTGCAGAAAGAGGTGCCACTTTCTTTTTTTTTTTTGGAGATGGAGTCTCGCTCTGCTGCCAGGCTGGAGGATATACCACTTTCATGTAGAACAGAGATGGTCCCCAAACCCTGGGTCACAGACTGGTATCACAGGAACCGGATTCACAGCAGGAAGTGAGTGGCTGGTGAGGGAGCATTACTGCCTGAGCTCCCCCTCCTGTCAGATCAGCCAGGGCATTAGATTCTCATAGGAGCACAAACCCTATTATGAACTGGGCATGCGAAAGATCTAGGTTGTGTGCTCCTTATGAGAATCTAATAATGCCTGATGAGCCGAGGTGAAACAGTTTAATCCCAAAACTATCCCCCTCCACATCCCCTCCATGGAAAAATTGTCTTCCCTGAAAGGGTCCCTGATGTCAAAAATGTTGGGGACCACTGATGTAGAATTTAAAGGTAGGAGATGTGGAGAAAATTCCCTACTTTGGCTATAGGTCTTATATCAATTATGATGTTAACTCTCTGAGAGAGGCCTAAAACTGAAATCAGTCAGATGAAATTCTACAACTGAACAACAGGTAGCAAATATTTAGCTATTATTTTTTATATTAACAATTGGTCTGGTTCACTAAAATCCACCTAATTTTTTTCTTACACTAAACACAAAGAAAGGGGTGTACAATATTTATTCATAAAAAGCCTATGTCTATATTCCCATCAAAACAAGGGAGATTATAAGATAAATAATATTCATTTACATATTTATTACTCAAAACTACTTTACATAAAAGTGACAAATGTAAAATGGCTTTGGCAAAGCATAAATAAACATATAAACAAAAGTAAAACGTAAAGATTTTGGCTCTCAACATATGAGAGAAATTTTAGACTTCTATGACCAGGTATAGGAGCACAAACATTGCCATGATGTCTCAGCCTTTCTCCTTCCATCTTTGGCCAATGGGTCTACTCTATTTTCAGGTGAGTTTTTCTTTGTTGGGACAATATGTCCCCTACTAGTTCCAGGCTAAATTCAATCTCTCCAGAAATAGCCCATAGAAAAAGCAAAACTATAATCTCAGAGGATGCAAACACACACACACACACACACACACATACTCTCACACTCCATGCACACAAAAATCAACAACCTGGAATTGAGTTTCATTGGCCAGATCTAGTCATATGCTTACCTTTGGAGTTGCAGAAAAAGAAGAAAGTCCAATACGATGATAGTATGCACTGAAAATGCTAACTGGTAATTACCCAAGGAAAATTAAGGTCATGTTAATAAAATAAAATTATGAATACCTATTGTTGATTCCAAATAGATGCAGACAAAATAATAGATATCCACAATTGTTTTACTCCTTCCAGGTGTTTACTGCTCCTACATTGTTCACTTCTTAAACTGTAAGCTTAGACATATGAATTAAACTAAGCTCCTTAAATGTGCGATGTTCTCTGATCTCTGGAACATTAAGCAATTAATTTTCATTACCTGAAATGCATTCTCCTTCCCTTTTTCTTTGGCTAAATCTTAATTCTCTTTTCTGTATTAGTTTAGAAATATTTTTGTTGATCCCACTTACACTGTGTACTTAACCTCATTTTCTGTCTCCCACGCTTCCACAATGGTTGTACAATTTTTACACTCACAGTAGTGACGAATGACCCTTCCTATTGTTCCACATCCTCTCCAGCATTTGATGTTTTCCGTGTTCTGGATTTTGGCCATTCTAGTCTTTTATCACTAGACTATAAGCTGTATAAAGGAAGAGATGCGGCCTTCCTTAACCACTGGTATCTCTAATCTCAGCTGAGTGCCCAATGCAATAGTAGATAATAAATATTTTAATGAATGATTGAATCATCTGAGTAACTTTTAAGTCACCAGAAAAATTGCCTTCCTCCTAATAATTTCTGCAAACAAGAACAGAGAGCTGACTGCATATGGACTTCACAATTCAAGTTAATTTTAGTCCGGTTATCCCATAAAGAAGTGACAAAAATAACAAAAGCAAACAAAAAAGACTAAAACACAAGTTGCAGAATTGCCTAATGAGGAATTTATATTATTTTGTTGATTTTATCTTTTTCCAATCCTGCCTCTCTTCTAAAAGTCATATGAAGCATCCCTAAAATCATACATTCAGCGCGCCACACCAGATGTATGATTTATGACGACTGGAAGAGTAAATAGGTAATTTAAGCCACCCCTTGAAATGGATCCAAAGCCAAAACACTTATTCTTAGGCTATAGACTTTTTCTTGTTGTATCTATCCCAAAAGGATGTTCAGGCTACCATAGTGACTAAGATTAAAGGTATATGTCTTCTGCTCTTTTTTTTTTCCTTTTCTTGCAATTTTTCTAAGGAAATTAATTATGTACATTTCAGAGACATGCTTGTCTCTCTCCTAAATATCAACAAGGAATAATAGCACATCACAATAAAAATAGACTATGTTAATTTTGGTCACCTTCTAATTTTTTAAAAATATATGTGTATATAAAACTCCTGGAGATCATTTTCATGTTTCCTATTGATCCTCACCTGCCACAGATTCTTGACTACTATATCAGAGCATTTCATAAAAAATGAACATATTTAAATTACTCTTGCCAATATTTTTGTTTGTCTCAACCCCATTAGTAATATGTCAATTACATGGAAATCCAAAAATGTTGTGGAATTTCAGGTTTCTGTGTTCTCAGATGCTCTGATCCTCATAATCAATACATAGTAATTAATCAAGATAGCTTGTTGATTTGATGCTGTTTGTGTAGGAATACTTTTAGTGGCTACATGACATTTCCTCTAACTCTACTAAGCAGAGGCCACTGAATGAACTCAGAGTCATTAAGATAGTATCTCCCTGCTATGTTGGCATACTATGGGTATAGCTCTCCCTTCTACTGAGCTTTTAGATTCTCTTTTAAATTCTAAGATACATTTATCTTCAACAGGAGACAAGGTTAAAACTATGGCTAACAAAACATTGTGATTCCAGTTTATGTTGGACAAAAGAGAGAGCTTTGATTATTTAAGTGTACAGTCTTAGTAAAAACACTTTCAGGTTTTCCTCTTACCTTCCTCATTCAACTTGTGTTGCTTTTACTTCCATAATTATTGGTGTCTACTTTGGAAGTGTCACATTATGGTAAAATAAGTAATGAGTGAGGTAGTCTAAACTGTGTTTAAAAAATATCTTTTTACCGACCAGCCATCCGCCCCCTTCAGACACGTTTCTTAGTTTGGTAAGTCACTGGTTTGTAAATTTTTATTATTTTTCTAACTACGATTCATTGTAGAAATACTCATATTATATGTTGATCTCTGCTCCATATATATTTGCCTCCTTCCTCTAATCATCATGTGAAATATAAAGTCTGTTTTTGTTAACAAAGTACATGATATCTAACATTCTATTGAAACATAATTGGTAAGAATACATTTACCATTTTAAAATTTAAGTAGGCTCTGGGTATTTATTTCTGAAGTCTTTATATTACATGTTAAAATGGTCTTTTAAAATAATGTTTACTTTTAAAAATAACTTACCAATTTTATCCTCATGATTTTAGTTGTATGTAACTAAATAAGTGGAATTCTTGTTGACTAGTTACTATAATACTATTTAATAATCATCTAATTAAACATTTATTGATGTTCATTATTAAATATTGATTTTATTTTTAGAGCCATGCATTTTTTTCCGATGTCAAATATCATTTCAGGACATGCAAATCTCATAGACCCTAACCTAGAATGTCCAAATAATACAATAGCCCTAATTTTTAAGGTGACTTTTTCCCACCCTCCTTGGAGTTATGCAGTTTTCAATAAATTACATTGAATTAAAATTTTTGATAAGTAATTTGAAGGGTTGATTTTTTTAAAGGTGTACAATGAAAAAAGGCACAATGTCTACCACATTTTGGGTGTTCAGTAGATCAGTAGATAGTGGATGAATAATGGAATAAATTACCTTACTTGCAGAGAAAACTTCATTTTTGCTATTCCTAAATCTCTTAGTTAATCTCCTTCACCAGGATTACATTTTTTCTTAGTGTGTTTCTGCAGTATTCCTTCTAGCATGGGTATATAAAGAAAAAACATTTCTTCAACTTGTTAGCCTGCTGATATATAACCTATGATTATGTCAGTGTATGTCGTATCATTTTTAGTGTTTATTTAATATAAAAACAACAGATGATTCTAATACTACAATAATTTTTGGCCTATTAAAATATAAGTTCCTTTCCTAGTGCAAATGTGGGTCATTTATTTGTGCCACCTCTAAATATAATGTGAAAACTTGTAGTGTTTTCTAATGTGTTTCTTTAGAGTCACCTTCACTTGATTTGTAAATAAATTTGTTTGTTCGATCATTAAAATACCTGTGAAGTTGCTAAATATGGCACAGAATAAGTAAGATGCTTTGGGTGAAAGGTTTATGACATACATATTTTTACACTAATTGATCTAAAAGAATCAATTGTAGTTACACCCTAATTTGTTTTCAAAATAGTTTTTTAAAAGCTGTCATAGACTAAAATACCCACATCTAAACCTACTCAGATTTTTCTGATTAAAATTTAAAGAACATATTTTAGAAGTATATTTTTATGTTTTCAAAGCCTTAAATATCAATAAAGTAAAAATGAACACGCCAGTCCAACTCCAATGGGAACTTTTCTTATGAAGGAGATCAATGACGATTCTAGCTAAGCTCCTAAGAAAAGAAAAATCATCTGTGAGCTAGAAGATCTGCATTTCAACAGGCTGTTTATGTATTTACTTACATTGAAAAGGAGCCAAATGCTGTGGTTTTTACTTCTTAGCTTTTCCAAATAGGATTTTTTTAATCTTTCATAAAAATGCACTTTAAAAATAGCTAAATTGTGTGCATTTTTTTTTGCCTTTTCATATTTAAGAAAAATAGTGCATATATAATATGAAGCAAACACAAAATCATAGAGAGTACATTAAATTGAAGTAAATGATGCATTGCATTTAACATTTTACTTTCAAGGTTGTGTAGAAGTAGAATATGACCTAAGAAATGGGAAACTAGGCCAGTTGAGGTTTTGTGTGATAGTTTTCCAGTGCTTATGTGATAACAGAAAGACATCAAAATACATTGACAGAAATTCTTCCCTCCACTGCTATCATCCAGAGCATCAAAAAAATAAATAAATAATAATAATAAGAGGTGAAAGAATGGTAGCAAAATACTTTTCCAGGGCACTCAGTGATGCAGTGACTTGAAGGGAATCAATAAGACAGAAAGATGAGAGAGCTAAATGTATTCTAGCTATGGAGTAAAACTTCTTAATCTTCCTTAAAAGTCTCTTGTGGTCAGCTAGTAGAACTACAAAACCTGGAGCCTTTACTGGGATGCCATGAGGGAAGGATGCATGAAAGTGTAAGCTAATTCTGACAAAAACCTCTTGACTAGGAGCACAGAACTGTTTAGAAAGAACATTGGAGTCTCAGAATTCTTAATTGCAGTACGGTCTTTTTCAAAGACTTGTCTTTATGTTTTGGAGGAAACTACATATTTTGAGGCTCTTTTCTCATCTATGAAATGAAGCTGATAATATGTATACCACAGGACATATTTTTGGAAGTGCATAATACAATGTTTTAAAACTACCATATAATTCAATTATGGTAGAGGTTTCTACCATTTTCAAAAATAATCTCTAAAGTGTGTTAATTTTAATGATTTTCAATTAATAATTTAAAACATAGACTTTTAAACAAGTTCTTACCTTAGCATGATAATACTTATGGATAAATTATCAAGTCTTGAAGTGCATAAAATAATTCACAACTTCAAGAAACAAAAAATCTCACTTTTGTCAGATTTTCTTTTTAGGGGAATAGTAATAAGGGTAGCATACTCCTTAGGTTGAGTTAACCAATTTCTTACAAGTTATGTAGCAAAGAAGGATGATTTAGAGAATTACTGGCCTGGGGCAGTGACTGACACCTGTAATCCCAGCACTTTAGGAGGACGAGGCAGGCGGATCACGAGATCAGGAGTTTGAGACCAGCCTGGCCAACATGGTGAAACCCTGTCTGTACTAAATATGCAAAAAATTAGCTGGGCGAGGTGGTGCACACCCATAATCCCAGCTACTCAGGAGGCTGAGGAAGGAGAATTCCTTGAATCCAGAAGGCAGAGGTTGCAGTGAGCCGAGATTGCGCCACTGCACTCCAGTCTGGGCGAGAGGGCAAGACTCCATCTCAAAAATAAATAAATAAATAAATAAATAAATGAGTTACTATAAGTTTAATCACAAGAGCTTGATTGATAGTGCACTTGTAAATATATTTTTACTTCTGAATTATTATACAGATCACTGAAATTAATTTTATTTTTCACTATGCCTTTTAACCTGCCCATGGATTTTATATTTTTTCTTTTCTATAAATAACATCTTCCCTAGTAATAATATAACAGATGACATAAAAGGATAATGCCTTTTAATCACCGTTACAAAACACAGATGTGCTTCTAGTTAAAACGCTTTCTGTGTGAATACCCACCCCCATTATCTTCACAATGTAATATAAACATATTAAAAATGCCTTCTTGGCCAAAGATTTGATACCTTAATTCTGTAATGAAAATCCAGAAGTCATTTCGGATGACTAGATTTTAGCCACCAGTCCCATATACCTATCTACCTTTCAACATCTATGTTTCTCAACTGCTTTCACTCCTATTAGGAGTAGATTGTTTCTAGCTAAGGACAACCTTCTACTTGTGTAGTTAAGTCCTCTCACCCAATAAGGGCTGTTGCTTCAATAACATCCCCTTTCAACTTCTTCTGAATTATCATTTTTTTGCTGTGTCTCTACTGGATCATTATCATCATCACATGAACATTCTCTTACATATTCTCTTAATCCTATTCCAAATAGGCTTTTACTCTTCCTCCACCATCACACTTCTTCTTGTCAGTCAGCCCTAAGCTATATAATGTTAAATCCAATGGTTAATTCTTATCCACTACCTTACTTCATTCACCACCAGTATTTTTTAAAACCACTTAATTGTGGTGTGATTGACATGTAAAAACTGTATATATTTTTGTATACAAACAAATGCGTTGGGGATAAGTATATACCTATGAAATAATTACTACCATCAAGGCCATAGATATATTCATCATCTACCAGATTTCCACCCCCAACCCAAACACTTAACAGATCTACCCCCTTAACAAATTTAAAAATAATAATAATAAGTTCCGAACATCTACTATAGAGCATACTGCCTGTAGCTAACATCAACAGTATTTTAAGCAGCCTATTACTTCCTTTTGGAAGCACTGACTACATTTTGTATTCATGACAGGTTCTACTCTGTTTTAGTCTTCTTAACGGTTTCTTTTCTCTTCTTTACTCACTTTCCAGGAACCTAAGCAAGTTGCATGGCTTTAAGCACAATCTTTATGCTGTAGACTTCCAACTTTATGTCGCTAGCCTAGAAATCTATTCTGAATTTCAGACACAAATCAAATTTCCTCTACCACATTGTCACTTGGATGGATAAGTGTCATCTTAATATGTCCCAAATGTAGCTTCCCAAGTAGTACATGATAATTACATTCTTCTAGTTTCTCTCTGTCTTAAAAATAAATTACTGGTATCTCTGCATTTCCTTCTCTCTCTCTCTCTCTTTTTTTCTCTCTCAACCTCTATCTGTTAGTAAATTCTGTGACTCTACTTTCAAAATATAATCAGGAAGGTATCAATTTTCACCATAATTACAGTTGCCATGATAATCTGATCATCAAAATCTCTTGCCTTATTACTCAATATCTTCCTAACTATTCTTCATTTTTCCATTGTACTTCATTTCCATCTGTTCACAAAACAGAAGCCATAATAAAAATATCCACTTTAAAAATCTTACATCAGATTA
This sequence comes from Theropithecus gelada, assembly GCF_003255815.1. Taxonomy (NCBI): domain Eukaryota; kingdom Metazoa; phylum Chordata; class Mammalia; order Primates; family Cercopithecidae; genus Theropithecus; species Theropithecus gelada. Next base: position 70,642,269 of record NC_037683.1, on the reverse strand, counting down.
TACAACTGTTTCTTCAAATTCTACAGTATTTTCTCATTTTATGTACAATCATAGGAAATGCATTTTGTAAATAAGTACATATTATGTACATAATTTTGTTGGAGAATGATTATGGTAAGTGATTAAAAAAATTTGTCAGCATAAAAAAAATTACACTAAAGTGAATTTCAGCAGTCAGAGTATAACAAAAACATATTTATAACAGAATAGGTATTAAATAAAAGCTTTTTTATGGCAGTATTTAAAGAGTTGATATTGGGCAGTATATTGCAAAATATTTAGTTTTCATTGGATAAAACTAAATCGGTGATATGATTATTTATTTTAAAATATCAATACATAGAATACACAATAAATTATACCCTTTCAATTATATTAGAATTTATGGTGAAAAATGTTTAATTTCAACTCAAAATGTATAAGGGAGAAAATTCTTGAAATTAATTTATGTTATGTACAAACAGAAGTGCTTGGAGATCATTGCTATAGAGCGCCTTTTAATTAGAATTGCCAGGGCCATTTGCAAACACCAATTGCTTTGATAAACTCTCTCAGCTTAGGCAATTTTAACACATCAATCATGTTTTGCTCTTTTAAAAAAAACCATTAAAATCTTCAATAAGGGAAAACTATAAATTTTGCTTATTCATCTGAAAATACTTTCAATGAAAACCAAATATAAGTGAGGTACCAGGAGGGCTCTATGAACAAGGTGCAATCTTGGAGCCTGGCTGTCTTTGCATAAGTTTCATGAACATGTTTTTCAAGCTAAGTCTTGAGAATTTAAATACAACTTACTTTTGCCTTTTTTAACCTATTTTTAATTATTTAACTATTCAATTTTGTGGGTATACTTTTCAATAAATTATCATGCTTGGTACAGAATCGTATATGAAGTGTGTTACTGTTACATAAGACAGTATATCTCAAAGTATAGTTTCTCTGAAGGGAGAATTCCTACTAAAGACTCACATTCTAAGGTGTTATCATAAATGAAATGAGAGTTTGATGCTGGGAAAAGAAGTTCCACAGTTAATTGTGATAAACACTATTTCAGAACGACAATGAGAGATTATATAAATCTATAAAGTACAAATTTTTAATACATTGAAGTGTATTACATTTTTCTAAAGAGTAGGGAAAGTTAGAGAAACACACGCAGAAGAGAAGCTACTGAAGTAGTCTTGAAGAAAGAGTATGAATTTAGTAGGAAAGCAGAATATTCCAGCAATAGGAAGCACCACATGCAAGAGCACACAGCACTCCGTAACATGATCTTCTAAAGGGAAAACTGCATCTCATCCTTCACCGGCAGTCAGAGACAAAGTTAAGCTGTATTTTGTGGCTATTAATAAAGTAAAATAGCCATCAAACTGAGTGGCTTCCAAGTGATTTTTTCTATCTCAGAATTTAAGAAGGTATCTCCAAGAGATATGAAAGTGAATAAAATATATGAGACCCAAGTATAATTTATTTTATAAAATACACATTTTGTGGGAGTGATTTTAGATTTACAGAAAAGTTTAACAATAAAACATAGTTTCTTTATACCATTCATCCATCTTTCTTAACAACCTAACAATAATATATTTGTCCATCTTCTAAAGTTAACATATTACATAACATTTCCTAAAGTTAACATGTTATATAACATAACATCTTCTAAAGTTAACATACTACATTTGTGATATATTTCTTTTACATAACTATAAAACATCCATCAAAAATTAAGTGGTAACATTGAAACAATAAGCTAAACTACAGATTTTATTTGGATTCCCTCACTTTTTCCACTTTTTCTGCACAGGATCAACTCCAGAGAGGGTACCATACCGCACAGATCATTTCCCATCTGTCATATGCTTTATTGATATGATATGTTTAAAGTAAAGGCTGAATCTGAAAAAGTTTTTAAATAGACCAGTTACCTTACAAAGTCTGTACAAACAGTGTACCAGAAAGCCATATTAAATCTTTTAAAGACAGGCTGGGATACCTGCTAAGTCCCTGTATCACTGGTAAGTATTGAAACTTAGTAAGTTTATAAAAAAAGTTCTACTTATCTGTCTATTCATCAGTCCATATGAAACAAATCAAGACCATGTTACATTTTAACGATAAATTAACAGTCTATTGCTTTCACTCATTTATACTCTGATATGAAAGTCATGCTAAATGCTGCTAATTTTAATATGGGTAATCAGAGCTATGACATTTAGTAGTAATTTGAAAATTAAATTCAAACTCTAGAATTGTGAAGAAAAATGTCTTTAGCTAAAATCTGAATGAGCTTGCTTGAGAAAAACAACTAGATTTAATCATTTTACAGGAGCATGTTAGGACATTTGTGATACATGTTGTGAAATTTATGACAAAGTCCTCTGTGAGAATTTTAAAATAACATTTTTTTTCTTGTTTAGTTTTACTGTCAAATTTATATTTAATTATTTCATTACCTTTATCATAATTGTTCTAATATTTAAAAAATCAGATATTTTTCTTCTGTGAGTTTTACCTGCAGTTTTTTCTGATACATGTGAATGTATATTGTCAGGGATGTGGTCTTACCCATTGCATTCTTTTCTTTAACTTGGTGAAAATGAACAGAACTGTCTTTAAATTAATTCTCTTTGAAAAGCATAATGCAAATTTCAGGGAATTGACTACGATGCCAGGGTCTAAACTACATGAAACAATAAAAACACCAACTTAACTACCAATCGTCCATCCAAGTACTCATCTATTAAGCACTTTCTGATTTTTATTATTGTTATAAAATACCAATGTATCATTACTTTACATCCTAAAATTATAAAGTAATAGAGAAAGTTGAGTTTAGAATGAAAATATGGTATATCCTGATTAGATCCGTCTTTCTAGTTGCAAGAGCCAGAAACTGACATCATAAATGCTTTTCCATAAATGAAAAGTCTAGGATGAGTTTTCAGATATGGTTTGATCCATCAGCCTCCAGTGATTTTTTAAGATTCACCTCTTTCTTATCTCTGAGTTATGCTTACTTCTGTATAGTCTTTACCCTCAGAGTCCTCTATATGTAGTGGCCTCTAGCAGAACCCTCTGAAATTTTGTTTTTCTCCTCAATTCATTAAGACCACAAGCTTTTTGTGTTTGGAGTTTTCCCCTTCTTCCTCCATAGTGAGAAAATCTCCTCTGGAAAAACACTAGAATAATTGTAGGATTTACCTCATTCATTTTTCTTCTTGCTGAAATCACAGTCCTGTCTTGACTACTGTAATATCTTAAAACAATTGTCACAAATCTTTTGTATTATTTTCTAGTTGTTTATAATGGCATGCAAGTCGTGGAGGGGTTATACTTTCAGATTTAAAAGCAGAAGTCTGTTTACCCATTTTTAAAGGTAATGTATTGACATAATAGTTAAACCTGATGAAAAGACACCAGAAGTACTGAGACATGTGTACTTAAAATGTTTAGGCAATGAGGGCCCCTATGCAGGAATTTGCAGGAAAGACAATGGCTTTCTTGGTTTATCTTATTGGATGTTAATTACACCTTTGAAAAATCTCTAATCTAACCTTGTATTTATTACCACCACAGAGCCTCCAGTACCACTGCTCAACTCAGATGCACTATGAACAAGTTTTTCATGATATTTCACAGTGTTCTATCTTCCTTCAGGCCTTTTCTGTATAGCTATTGAGTCTTTTTTCCTATTTAAACTAAATTCCCAGGAATCATTCTAATTAACTCCCATTAACTGAGGTAAAATGAGAGCCTGTTTCTCTCTCTTATTTAGCTAAAAGGCGCTCATAAGCAATAGTTTACGTTAACATGGTGACTAGACTCTTATATTTAGAATATGCATTTGGCGGTGACACCGGGTCAACGGGAAATTTATGAAAACTCTATCTGCCTCTTTGTTTGCATGCAGTGGCCAGTGGTATTTTGGGTCTTATATAGTTAAGTAAGAGAAGAAGTTGCCCTGAAGATGAGGGTTTGTGTATTTATTCACCGCTAATATACAGCATTATTAAGTTTTTTTAAAGTGGAGGTAGAAATTTGTATCTTCTATTCTTAGAAACCTAAAGCAGGAAAGAAACCCATTATAGAAACATCTCTCCTATTCTGAGTGGTTAAAAAAATCCATTGTTGAATATAATGGCTATAAACTCACAGCTCAACTAATAAATCACCAGTAAAGAGCAAATTCCAAAATAATATATTTTATATAAATATAAAATTTGTAAAAATTAAAGCCCTGGTTGGTAATGATTTAGAGTTGCATATTTGAATAAACATTTTTAAAAGGATTTGGATTGGCTCATGTACATGGAAAATGCTACCTAAAAATCCTTTTTACCTAAGCATCGTGTGAAAATGGCAATATTCTTGTCTTGTAGAACATCCTATGACAATATTTAAAATAGTCTGGACTGTGGAGTGATCTGTAAAACTGTCTTAGGAAAGAAATAAATTATATTAAATTGAACTGCAGAAAATTTTAAGGGACTACATCCAATTTGTGGGGAAATACATAACAGTTTAGAGCATTATTAGATCTTGTATTAAAGCAGTATGATCAAGGAACAGGTAAAACATTGAAATATAAATTCTTTTGGCTCAAATGGAAGTAATAGAGGTATTTAGTTCAAAAACAATCTAACTTGTACAAATGTAAGCTTTATGTTTAACAGCTGCCTTTGGTTCCCAGTTGATAAAGTATATTTAATGTGGCCTACTGTGTGTCAGGATAAATTTCAGATAATTTTTTTTCTTGTTTTAAACTTCCACATAATACTATGAAGATTTTATTATTATGATTAATTTTTTATATATGAAATTTAAGGCTAAGAAAAATTACTAATGTCACATGCTTATTAAACAAACACATACTGCACAACTCCGGGGAATGTCGTGAAAGAGTTCAGTATATGTCACTCCAAAATATACCTTTGTATTAACCTGCTCTTGTACTACTATAAAAAAAAAATACATGAGACTGGGTAATTTATGAAGAAAAGAGGTTTAATTGGCTCATGGTTCTGTAGACTGTACAGGAAGCATAGTGGCTTCAGATTCTGGGAAGTCCTCAGGAAGTTTCCAATCATGGCAAAAGGCAAAGGGAGAGCCAGGCACTTCACATGGCCAGAACAGCAGAAAGAGAGAGAGGGGGAAAGTGCTACACACTTCAACAATCAGGTCTCTTGAGAATTCACTAACTATCATGAGTGACAACACTAAGGGGGATGGTGTTAAACCATGAGAACTGCCCCCATGATCCAATTACCTCCCACCAGGCCCCACTTCCAACATTGGAGATTACCATTTGACATGAGATTTGAGCTGGGACATGGAGCCAAGCCATATCAATCTCTATGGCATATTGCCTATTTTGAAGTAAATGCACTTTAAAAATGGCAGGTGCAAAAACAATGCTGATATTCTTTCTACTTCTTAAAAGCAGGAGATAAAATTCTCATATAAAAGATGCCCTCCCTATACCACAAGGAAAACATCATTCTTATCATCAAGGGCAAAAAGTTGAGACTAAGGGACATCTGTAAACACAAACTTTGTTAAACTTACCCTTATCTTTCTAGTCAGTTCTGCCCCCAATTAACTCTCTTAACCCAAATCCCTTTGCCTTTTCACATTTTCACAACTGACTACTCTTTGTCAAACCCATTATATAAACATTCAACACTAACTGCTTCTTTGGGTTTTCATTTGTTTAGGGGATCTTCATTTCTTTATGAAAGCTCTCATGTCATGTAAAACTCATGTTAAACAAATGTGCATGCCTGTTTCTTGTTAATTCGTCTTACGTCAATTTAATTCTCAGGGCCAGCACAAAACCCTAAAAGAATAAAGCTAAAAATATGCCTTCACTACACTGGCATAGTAAGATGAGAACAGACTTTGAGCAGGGGTACAGGAGTAGAGAGACATATCCTACTATGTGTCCTTTGTTCAGTTACTTAAATTCTCTGTGCTTATTCAGCTTTAAAATGGTTATGAATATAATACTTAATTTCTGTTAGTGTAAATGTTAGCCATGATCTCTCTCTCTCTTCCCTCTCTTTCTCTCTCTTATCTAATCAAGCAAAGTATTTGGCCCATTCTAATTATTCTAAATGTTATAGTGGACATAGCTGTTCTTATTATGGTATATTGGCAGGTACTGTATGAAATACATTGCATTTATTATCTTATTTAAACAAACCTATCTATTTTTGATGACCTGGAATGACTAAAATGATGAGGAACCAAGGCTCAGACAGCACATTATTTTACTGTCTATTTAGGTTAAATAGATAACCTAAATAATATGGTTTGGCTCTGTGTCCCCACCCAAATCTCATCTTGAATTATACTCCCACAATTCCCACAGTTTGCAGAAGGGACCTGGTGAGAGACACTTTGAATCATGGGGGCAGTTTCCCCCATACTGTTCTCATGGTAGTGAATAAGTCTCACAAGATCTGATAGGATAAGGGGTTTCTACTTTTGCATCTTCCTCAGTTTTCTCTCGCTGCTGCCATGTAAGAAGTGCCTTTCACCTCTCACCATGATTCTGAGGCTTCCCCAGTCATGTGGAACTGTAAGTTCAATTAAATCTCTTTTGCTTCACGGTCTCGGGTATGTCTTTATCAGCAGCGTGAAAAAGGACTAATACAGTAAATTGGTACTGGGAGTTGCGTGTTGCTAAAAAGATACCCGAAAATGTGGAAATGACTTTGGAACTGGGTATCCGGCCAAGGTTGGAGCAGTGTGAGGGCTCAGAAGACAGAAAAAAAAAATGTAGGAAAGTTTGGAACTTTCTAGAGACTTGCTGAATGCCTTTGACAATAATGATATGAACAACAAGGTCTAGGCTGAGGTGGTCTCAGATGGAGATTAGGAACTTGTTGAGAAGTGGAGCAAAGGTGACTCTTGTTATGCTTCAGCAAAGAGACTGGTGGCATTTTGCCCCTGACCTAGAAATGTGTGGAAATATCAACCTGAGAGAGGTGATTTGGGGTATCTGGCGAAAGGAATTTCTAAGCAGTGGAGCATTCAAAAGGTGACTTGGGTGCTGTTAAAAGCATTCCATTTTAATTGGGAAACAGAGCATAAAAGTTCAGAAAATCTGCAGCCTGATAATGCATTAGAAAAGAGAAATTCATTTTTTGAGGAGAAATTCAAGCTGACCACAGAAATTTGCATATGTAACAAGGAGCAAATGTTAATCCCCAAGACAATGGGTAAATGTCTCCAGGGCATGTCATAGGTCTCATGGCAGCTCCCCATCACAGATCAGAAAACCTAGGAGGAAAAAATGGTTTTGTGTGCCAGGACCAGTGTTCCCATGCTGTTTGCAGCCTGGGAATTTGGTGTCCTGCGTCTCAGCTGCTCCAGCCATTGCTAAAAGGGGCCAAGGTACAGCGTGGCCCATTGTTCCAGAGGATGTAAGCCCCAAACCTTGGCAGCTTCCATGTGGTGTTGAGCCTTCAGGTGCACAGAAGTCAAGAATTGAGGTTGGGGATCCTCCACCTAGATTTAAGATGTATGGAAACGCCTGGATGCCAGGACAAAAGTTTGTTGCAGGGGCAGAGCCCTCATGGAGAACCTCTGCTAGGGCAGTGCCGAAGGGAAATGTGGCGTCAGAGGCCTCACACAGAGTCCTTACTGGGGCACCGCCTAGTGGATCTGTGAGAAGGAGGCCACCATCCTCCAGACTCCCTAATGGTAGATCCACCAACAGCTTGCACCGTGCACCTGGAAAAGCAGCAGACACTTAATGCCAGCCTGTGAAAGCAGCCAGGAGTGGGGGCTATAACCTGCAAAGCCACAGGGGCGGGGCTTTGGAAGACTATGGGAACATACCTCTTGCATCAGTGTGACCCGGATGCAAGACGTGGAGACAAAGGAGATCATTTTAGAGTTTTAGAATTTGACTGCCCCGCCAGATCTCAGACTTGCATGGGCCCTGTAACTCCTTTGTTTTGGACAATTTCTCCCATTTGGTACAGGTGCTTACCCAATACCTGTACCTCCATTGTATCTAGAAAGTAAGTAGCTTGCTTTTGATTTTACAGGCTCATAGGTGGAAGGGACTTGCCTTGTTTTAGATGAGACTTTGGACTGTGAACTTTTTGGTGAATGCTGAAATGAGTTAAGACTTTAGGGGACTGTTGAGAATGCATGATTGGTTTTGAAATGTGAGGACATGAGATTTGGAGGGGCCAGGGGCAGAATAATATGGTTTGGCTCTGTGTCCCCACCCAAATCTCATCTTAAATTGTATTCTCATAATTCCCCATGTCATAGGAGGGACCTGGTGGGAGATAATTTGAATCATGAGTGTGGTTTCCCCAATACTGTTCTTGTGGTAGTGAATAAGTCTCACGAGATCTCATGGTTTTATCAGGGGTTTCCACCTTTGTATCTTCCTCATTTTCTCTTGCTGCTTCCATGTAAGAAATGCCTTTTGCCTCCCACCATGATTCTGAGGGCCTCCCCAGCCATGTGGAACTGTAAGTCCAGTTAAACCTATTTTTCTTCTCAGACTCAGGTATGTCTTTATCAGCAGTGTGAAAATGGACTAATACACTAAACCAATGCAATTATTTTTACACTGGTTTAGATTGAGAGATATCTTAGGTTAAGAGACAATACTATAAAGACATATCTGCAAAGGTATTTTGGGATGATATATTCCAAACTCACTACATTTTCTGGAGTTGTGCATTGTTTGCTTTAATGAGAGTGTGACATTAGTAATGTTTCTTAACCTTAAATTTCATGTATACAAAAGTAAACTCAGTAATAGTATCTTTTGGTACTATGTGAAAGTTTAAAGCAAGAACAAAAATTGAAAGATATGAGGGAGCATTATTTTTGCACCTGCCATTTTAAAAGTGCATTTTCTTCAAAATACTCAATAAGCCACTGAGATTAATATGGTGTGGTTCTGTGTCCCAGCTCAAGGTCAAATTGTATTCTCCAGTGTTGGAGGCAGGGCCTAGTGGGAGGTAATTGGATCATGGGGGTGGTTTCTCATGGTTTAACACCACCCCCCTTGGTGTTGTAACATCTATTATCTTATTTTACACTGTTAGATAGGTAAAGTAGGGTCATTAATTTAAAATCATACAGACACTGATGTTTCTAGTAGTGTGTGGCTTTAAACTAGAGATCAATGTTATTGTACATTCTGAGAATAGACCAAAAAAAAAATGCCAGGAGAATGGGCAGAACAGATGTTCTGCATAAAGCAATGTTAATTAGCTACAGTATTCTCTCTGTCTCTCTTATCAGCAGTTGGTCTCCATTCTACACCATACAGATTCTGACCCAAATCAGTTTTTGTCGACTTTGTTAAAAAAACAGCAAAAAGATGAGATATTTATGATATATTTTAATTTGTGAAAACAAAAATAGTTCTTGTTCAGTGTTTTTGTTTAATAACAATGATTTGTAGTTATTGCTTTAATATTTTATTATGAAAATTACTTTTCAATAGTAAAAGAATCAAGTTAAAAATAATGATAAAATGTAGATATAAATGTGTGTTTTAATCAAAACAAACATCTTAGGACTTCGATAATTAAACACCCTATTTTATATATATTCAGTTTCACTTGTATTCATTTTTTTAACACTTGAACAAAAGTATCTTAAATTGTTTTGGGTTAGTCTGAGACAAAGTATAAATGTCTATCTAGATATTCACACTTTTGCTGCAATTGCATTCTATAATGGCTTTAAGCTTTATTCTTTAAAAATTTAACAGTGTTTCAAACGTAATCACTTTTGTTCTGCTGTTCTGCAGAATTACACAAAAATATGCTTATGCTTAAGCTAAAGATCACATTTTCCTATGAATGTTTTTTTCGAATTTTTATTTACTGGGAGATAAGTAGGTTCAAATGTATCTTCCATATACAGTTTTGGTTTGATCTTTTAAAAATCTTTTATTTAGAAAAAAACTATTTTAAGTAAATAAATTAACTGAAGTTATTATGAATGTCTTCAACGTTTTTATATTTATGGCATTTTATAACTAAAGATCTTGCTTGTGAAAAATGTCCTTACTAAAATATCTACTAACAGTGCAACATTTTAGAACTCAGAAAGTACTTTCAATTTAATCTAGTCTAATCTCAAAGTAATTATACGAAAATAGTAACATTCAGGAAAACCAAATGACATGGGCTTCTAGAGTAACTGGATTATGATTTAGACTATGGGTGGCAAGCTCAAATTCTTCAATGGTCAGAAAAGAAATACAAACCTGTGAGACAAACGGCGAAGGCAGTGGGGCCGTGGCTTGTCTTTGGGATGTGAAGAGTGCATGCCAACTGGAATGCACTGAAATCTATTAGCAAACAAAAAATATAGACCATCCAAGCAGACAAGCAACATGAACCGAGACAGTCATTCTTAATAATGCTGCTGGCCTGATTTGGCTATGGGTTTGAGAGCTGTGACTTAGATCTTCCTCTGACCACTCCAAGTCTCTTTCCAACATAACCCAGTTTCTAATGTTAGATAAGGAAATGTACTGGTTTTACTTAAAAGACTAGACCCAAAAAAACTTGCCAAATAGGTTTTGGAGACACTATATATACAAATTACCATTTACTTACTTTCAAATTTTGATAATGTTAAACTTAACCTGAGACCTGTAGTTTCTGAAGAGTGATGGTTAAAGAAATCCCCAACCTGTGTATTCTTGACAAGGCTACTGCAAAGAACCACTCTTCTTCAAATGATTTGCAGGTGACACCTTTGTTCCCTATGACAAGGTCAGATATACCCTCCAAATTCATAGCTCAAATGTTTTTACCCACTAAAAAATCTGCACTAAATACGTGGCTTATCTGACTTTAGTGAAGCTTCTCTCCTTTCCTTAGGCCCCTGAACTTTGACTCATCCTCATTTTGATCCAGAAACACACTTATTCTCTAAGGGACCCTTCTGAGAAGTTGCTTAACTCAGGGAAACACACATTCCCTGTGGTCCCATCACACCACTCACCTCTTTCCACTCTCCCATACTGCATTTTTTTTCTAGCCTTGTTTGCTCCTCCCTATTAAAAGAAGAGCCTTTTTCTGCCTGACCTTGAAGACTTTTACAGATCTTATGGTAGGAACTTCCTCCCACTGCTATCAAGAGTCCCCGGCCCGGGAGGCGGAGCTTGCAGTGAGCCGAGATTGTGCCACTGCACTCCAGCCTGGGCGACAGTGCAAGACTCCATCTCAAAAAAAAAAAAAAAAAAAAGAGTTCCCTTCACCTTATATTAATAATCTTTTCAAACTGGTTTCTTCTTATCTAATTCCAGATTTGTATGACAGTGTAAACAAACCATTATGCTTTTAGAACTCAGATTTTAAAAATTTTGATGTTTACAGAAATACATGATGGAATACAATTTTATTTCATTTTTTAAAATTTATTTATTTACTTTTGAGACTGAGTCTTGCTCTGTTGCCCAGGCTGGAGTGCAGTGGCACCATCTCGGCTCACTGCAGCTTCTGCCTCCTGGGTTCAAGCGATTCTCCTGCCTCAGCCTCCCAAGGAGATGGGATTACAGGCGCACACCATCACACCTGGCTAATTTTTGTATTTTTAGTAGAAACGGGGTTCACTATGTTGGTCAGGCTGGTCTCAAACTCCTGATTTCAGGTGATCCACCCACCTCAGCCTCCCAAAGTATTGAGTTTACAGGTGTGAGCCACCGTGCCTGGCCAATTTTATTTTTTAACATTGTTTTTTATTTTAAAATATTTAAAAATATATGTAAAATGAAAACTTTCACGTACCATGATTAGCTTTCTCAGACATAAACATTCCAGGATATTTATGTCAGTATATATATATATTTTAAGTAAATATATTAAGAATAACAATTTAAAGGCTTCTATATATCCTTATTGTTGCATAGAGGTAAACACCATTCTAAATTTTGAGTTCATCATTTCCATGCCTGCTTTCTACTTTTCACTACATACATATATATGCCCATAAATAATAGAACTGTTCATGTTTTTAAACTTAACATGAATTTGTCATAATTTATGTAACTCCCTGAAATATTAATTTTTAATTTAATTTTATATATAGCAATGTTGCTGTAAACAGTTCTAGTCAATTATTTTCACTGTTTCCCATCATATGGATGTTTATTTCTTTATTCCCTATTAAATAGCATGTAGGTTTCCCCTCAATAGTCAGAGTATCTTACAAACCATATTACAATGAGTTGTCTAGTATGTTTCATTAGACATACTTATGCGTAAATGTGCTTTTAGAAAAAATACTTCAGGTGCAATAGTTGAAGAGTAAGAATTGGAATTCCATAGGCAGGTCTGCAATGTTATTAACTATTGTCTAATATCTCCCCAAATGGCACTCATTATATAAATTTTACTTGACTGTGATGCATTTTTAATACACTGAGGAATTCAGCTTCCTAATATTTTACTTAGTGCTTTATGTCTATATTCATATTGATTTTTTAATGTTATTTTCTGCTGTCATTACTGTTCTCGCTTCTTTTATTCTATTCTCATAAAATGAGTTTGGTAACATTTCCTTTTTATGTTTAATTTGAATTCTCTAAAATGTGTTGGATAACACAGGAATTAACTGCAAGTTGGAGAGTTGATAGAACATGTTCAGAGAATAATACATATCCAGTGCCATTTGCAGGGATATGGGGACCCCCAAAAAATTAAATTTTAAAAATTGTGGTCTTAAAAATGATCCTGTTTTTCCCACATAAATTTGGTAATGAATAGTTATACATAAAAATGCCCAGTATTCCTCCATTTTAAATTTTTAAGCAAGAATTTGCTCATAGCATTTTTCTCATATTTAACTCTTCTTCAATATTTGAACAAATGTTTCTACTTCTCCCTTTTAATTGTATGGTTTTAATGTATGACAAATAAGGTAAAGTTACCTTTTATATGGAATTTTGAAGAATTAATACTATTTAGACTGATAAATGTCTATTTCTTTTTAAGTAAGAGGATTTTTTATTGTCTATTTTCTTGAGTGTTAGTTTTCTATTTGTGTATTTATATACATATTTTTCTTCAATATATTTCTTTGTTTATCTCCTTTATTCCTTTATCTTATTAACATAAGTGTATCACATATTTGAAATTTCATTATTAACGTAAGTTCATTGAAAACCTAAAATTATATTTATTATTTTAGCTACACTCTGACATTTTTTACAAATGACACATTCATCATTGCTTTGTTAAAGAAGATGTTATGTTTTCTATTGTGATTTTTTCTTTAGTCTGTGAGTTATTTAGAAATGTAAATTTTTCAACATGTAATAATATAAAAATATATTTCCCTTTATCATTGAGCAAACACACAGAATTAAACTATCAAATCAGATGCGCACAAGCCAGACATCTAACCCAGTATCACTCTTCTAAATAATTTTAAGGATACAGGCAATCAAAAGGCTCAAACAAAGAGAGAGACATCCAGGACTGGGTTGATACTTGTGTCTTTCTTTCCCAGTCAGACATGCCTTTGTGGCCTAGAATAAATGACCTTAAAGTGAGGGTCGTGCAGTTTCTCAAATAGCTAGATCATTTAAATTATGAAACCTCTCTATTTTATACTTCAAACAGTTGTATAGCTTCATAGATCCTAGGTTCTGTTTACTATAGGCAATCCTTAGTGAGTGATGTCCTAGTAAGGACATTTCACAGGCAAGGCCTCCTCTTTGTAAAAAATATTGCTGGCCGGGCGCGGTGGCTCAAGCCTGTAATCCCAGCACTTTGGGAGGCCGAGACGGGCGGATCACGAGTTCAGGAGATCAAGACCATCCTGGCTAACACGGTGAAACCCCGTCTCTACTAAAATAAAAAAAAAAATTAGCCGGGCGAGGTGGCGGGCGCCTGTAGTCCCAGCTACTCGGGAGGCTGAGGCAGGAGAATGGCATGAACCTGGGAGGCAGGGCTTGCAGTGAGCTGAGATCCGGCCACTGCACTCCAGCCTGGGCAACAGAGCCAGACTCCGTCTCAAAAAAAAAAAAAAAAAAAAAAAAAAAATATTGCTAGCCTATTTACTTTAGAGATAGAGTTGAAAAGATTAGGTCACTATGCTATGTAGGTTATAGGTTTTTTGTTGTTTTGTTATTTTTTAATAAGACACCTCCTTCCACTCCAAGTGAAGGGGGTGAATGGCTCCCAGGGCACTTCCTTCCTCTCATTTTAAATAAAATTGCAGTATACACTACATTGTTTTCTTAAACTATTATGAGTTATCTTTGAGTTTCAATTATTTTCAACAATAATTGCTGATATTTTTGAAAAATAAATATATTTGAACATAATATGTATCTATATAAATAAGTTATACATGTATAAAACTGGATTTTTTAAACTGTACTAATTCTTACTAATCCTTCATCAAGATTGTATGTCCCTAACAACTGTAAATTGGTCAATGCTTGCCTTCACAATTTTACATGTGGTTTGTATCTATTTTGAAGATACATTTTTAGAAGCATAGAAGTTTATAGTAGATTATTCCTTTTGTCATTTTGTAATATTCTCTTTTTACTTATTAGTTTTTATATGTGAGTAATTTTGGACTATTAATTGCTGCCTATAAAATGGCTCATCCTTTTATTTTCATTTTTCTGTAGGTTTTACATGTGCTTTGTTATATTTTTCAGCCAAACTTATCACCTTTGTTTTTTAATAGGTAATTTAATATTCTTTCATTTATTGTAATTACTGATATAATTAATATTAGTTTAATCTCATTTTGTGCTATTTACCAGTCTTTTCTGTTTTTCCCTCCATTTCTGCCTTGAATTGGTAATTTTTTTCATATTATTCTATTTTAGTTTGAAATACAATTTTTAGAAATTGGTATTAAAGCTTTATCATGCAAAACTATTTAATGCTATTTTTTCTTGCATTTTAGTTATTAATATTTTAATCCACTGCCTGAACTTAGTAAAAACTTACTCTAGCTGCTTATTAAGCTTTCTTCATCCTTCATCTTATTATTGTTCAGATTTTTAGATTTTCTTATTTTAATTCAAAACAATTATTTTTTGAAATATGTACAGTTAAATTTATTATTTTTCAGTGCTTAACAATGTTGCTTGTAACTGATTATTTCTGTCCTCTCACATGTTTATCTTTTAATGTTGTAGTAAAGTTTAGACGTTTTCTCTGAAGGTTTGATGATTGATTCATCATGTCAAAATATACTTATAACGGACAGATTAACAGGAGAAAAGGCATGCAAATAGATTAATCTGCACATAGACAAAGGGATTTTCCAAATATGAGACTCGAGGAAGAGTCAGATGGTTGAGGTTTAAAGAGCACACTTCTCACAGGAGAGAGGAAGATAGGGAATGTAGGTATTATGCCAGGTAGTTAAGTGATTTTCAGGAGAGATAAGTGAGCCCAACAGACAACAGCCAGGGACAAAGTTCATCTAAGTTCTGGCAGGAGAAGGTGGTGGGAATGTGATGGGTGGAACTTAGCCAAGAACAAAAGTTACCTTATTGTGCAGGTAAAGTATCCCAGGCAATCTCTAGAGCTGTCTCAGAATAGCTGGAAAGGCTATCTTAGCATGGTGGCAACGTTTAGTCTTTTCTCTTCTCTAGTGGTTAACCGTTTCTGATAATTTGCTAAGAATTCTAGGGAGAAGGTCTTAAGACAATTGCATTTTTTTGAAATAAATTTTTCTCAGACAGATAAGAGAACTTCCAGAGAGAGACACTCCCTGAACTTGGGAGAAAGTTAAAAGAGAAGGTTAGCAAGTCCTTGATTCTCAGGTAGTTTCTAGGCCTTCTGTCTTTAATTTAAAAGTGCTTAGCATGCCAAAGCACCAATTTTGGGTTATTTTTCTCTGTGCCCCAATAATGTTCACTTTGATGAAGTGATTTTTGGTGTTAAATACTAATTTTTATGTAAATACCAAAATGTTATTATTTTCCCATGCATGACACGCAAATTGCATAAGATTGTAAGTTGACAACAGTTTTCCCTATATTAAGTTGAAAAGATCTATTTTTTTGTAAGTCAATTTATTTAGGTACATAATTTACATATGAAATTTGACCAATTTTAATATAAAATTTGATGAATTTTGATAAATGTCAAGTAACCATTATCACAATGATGTAGAATTCCTTTCACCAACTAAAATATTTCCCCTTGCAGTCTTTTCAGTCAATCGCCAACCCTTACCCCGAGCCTCTGGCAACAACTGATTTGCTTTCTGTTGCTATAATTTTATCTATTCTAGAATTTATTTAAATGAAATTATACACAAGGTAGCCATTTGTGTCTGCCTTCTTTCGCTTAGCAGGATGGATTTTTTCCTACAGTTGTCTATCAGTTATTTGTTTCTTTGTATTGCTGATCAGTGTTCCATTGTAAAATGTAACCACAATTTGTTCATCCATTCACCAGTAGATGACATTTAGGTTGTTTCCAATTTTGGCATTCAATTAATTTTGATATATATAAGGGAAGAAGCAAGGTTTATTTTTGTGCACAGGAATAGTCAATTGTTCTGGTATCATTAAATGAAAAAAAATCTTGTTAATTACTTCGCCCTTAGATCCAATATTAATTTTCTATATACGCGTGGGTTTATTTCTGAACTCCGTTTTGTTTCACTGATCCATATGTTTGTTCTCATGTTCATCTCACACATTTAATTTACTCTAGCTTTAAAGCAGTCTTAAAATCAAGTAATATAATATTCCAAATTTATAATATTAAAAAATGCTTTAGATACAGGAGCTAGAAATAAATAATTAAGGCAGATAGTAAGGAGAACAGAATTCTCGGCAGAATTTCCCTTTTAACAAAAAGCAGCCCCCAAATCATTTACTTTCTAACAAAAAGCAGCCTGAAAAATCGAGCTGCAAACACAGATTAGCAAGCCGGAAGCTTGCACAGGTGAATGCCAGCAGTTATGCCAATACAAAACGGTTACCTGAGGGCCAGGCAAGTTCAACATGGAGGCTCCATCTTCCCTTTTCTTCGTCAGCACGTGTCCAGTAAAGAAACAGGCAACATGGCGCAGGTCAGGAAGCGAACACATCTGCGTAATAAAAGGTGAGGGTGGGGGCAGCCAGATTCCCGTGCACTACGCAAATGGCACACCTAGCCCTAACCAGTATTTTGTGCCTTATGCAAATAACACACTTGTTCTGACCAATCTTTTGTGCCCTATGTAAATCAGACACCACCTCCTCAAGCGTGTCTATAAAACACTTTGCATTCCACCAGGGAACCAGCAACCCATTTCTCCAGCACCCCTCTCTGAAGCAGAGGAAGATTTTTCTCTCTTTCTTTCCTTTTCTTTTTTCTTTTCTTTTCTTTTTCTTTTTCTTTTTTTTGGGGGGGGGAGGGGGGGACATTCTTGCTCTTGTCACCCAGGCTGGATTTCAGTGGCAAGATCTTGGCTCACTGCAACCTCCACCTCCCAGCTTCAAGCAATTCTCCTGCCTCAGCCTCTAGAGTAGCTGAGATTACAGGTGCGTGCCACCACACCCCACTGAATTTTGTATTGGCCAGGCTGGTCTCAAACTCCTGACCTCAAGTGATCCCCCAGCCTCAGTCTCCCAAAGTGCTGAGGGTTACAGGCGTGACACGCCCGGCATGAAATGTTCTCTTTCTTTTGCCCTTTAAACTTCCTCTCTGAACCTCACTCTTTTTGTGTTCTTGTCCTAGTTTTCTGTGGCCGTGAGACAACAAATTTCATGTATTTATCCCAGACAATGATGCCACTTCACTTTGACTTCTTTAGGTATAAATTTTAGATTCAGTTTTTGTACTTCTATAACAAGAGTTGGAATTTTAATAGATATTTTATTGAGCCTATAAATCACTTTGGGAAGAATTGATATCTTAATAATATTGAGTCTTTAAGAACATTGAGTCTGTGTTCATTTATTAAGATCCTCTTAAATTCTTTCAGCAATATTTTATAACTATTAGCTAAAGGTTGTGAATATTTATATATACTACTTTGTATAGAATATTTTTGATGCCCTTTAAAAGGTGTTTTTTAAAAAATATTTTTACTATTATCTGTTTTAGCATCAGAATTTTTACATATTTTTGAATAATTTTATGCATGTTCAATTGGCTGGCTCATTTTTTATATGCGCTTATAGTTTTCTTTCTCTCTGTCTTATTCTTTCTCTCAGTATTTCTTACTTAGCTTTTTTTTTTTTTTTTTTTTTGGCGACTTATCACCCAGGGTCCCCAGTGTACAACCCTATTTTGTAATGCTGCTTTGGGTTCTTGTCTTCTTTTGATATTACAGTATAGTTAACTGCTGAATGGAGAGACGTGTTCATTCTCTCCAGGCAAGCCTGTTTCTTTCTTGCTATGTCTTATTGCCTCCTGGTACATAGAACTTTCTGTAAACGATAACCAAGCCTATAATTGGATTGGGAATTTTATTTGCTCTCCATTGTAGAGCATGGGCCAGCTCCACTCTGAACTCAAGATTTCAAGCTTTGAACTTTACTCTTGCACCTCCTATGGAGCATCTTTAGTTTCTGTTGCCTCTAGAATGTCAATATCCCAGCCACTATTGCCTCTTCCTCACAAGGAGCCCAGCGTATCTATAAGTAGTAAAATTCAATCATTCTTTGTTTGTTTAGTTGTTGGTCTTCTTTTTCTCTTCTTTGCTCAATGAGATCTTTTTTGTTTTAGCCATATTTAAAATTACATGTCATTGGTATGTACTTCTAGCTGAACATGTGTATCAAAGCATGAACTTCTGGCATTGCGCTGTCTGTAAGTTCCACTACATAAAATTTCAAAATTTCTATATCAGATAATTATAGACTGTCATTTCTTGAGCTATAGTAAAGAATTTCTGGTTCAAGTAAAGACATTCAAAATCAAATTAGCCTTGCTTCTGACATCTAATGTTACTCTGAATCCCAGACTCTAAGAAATTGTACTCTTGTTATTCTCTGTCTTTTCAGTTAAAACAGTTGTGGCTTAGACAGGCAAGTGGTATTCTTTTAAAAATCACACAGCTCTTGCTTCATAGAGGAAAGACTAAAGGGAATCTTGAGGTTTTCTATGTGGGTCTGCATGCTATCAAATTAACCCATGTACAGTGACATTCCAGACAGAACCCTGCCTACTGCAGGACAAAAGAAAATAACATCTGGCAATTAATGTCTCCATAATTCTTGAGTATAAGGCAAGAAGATCCATATTTTCCTGTGGAAATCTCAATTATGAGAGACAAATAAATATAAAATATTGAATATTAAAAACAATTTGAATCCTATAATTTCTAAGGCCAGATACAAAAAAATGAATATGTGTTTTCTAGTTGTATGCAGAATTTGAAATGTGAAAAAAATTCAAACGAAAAGTTATTTGGTTTATAAAACATTTCTAGAGCAATTGGAATGAATGCTTATCCATGCATTGATTAAATTCACTTTTTGTGGGTCTTTGTAAAGTTGTAGTTGAAGTTTTAAATTCATCTGAGTTTTCTTTCTTGTTCCATTGCTAAAGCTGAGCCTTCTTAGTATGCTGCCTTAAATTATCTCTTAAATTGTAATAGTTCTGTGGAAATTCTATAATTCTGCATATACAGAGAGAAATGTATTCTGAGAATATGAAATTTCAGAAATATGCTTAAAAAGTAAATATAATTTTGAAAGCTCAAATATATTAAATAAAAGTAATTGTCTTTAAAATTGACTCCAGTATATTCTATAGAGCACTTTAGTATTATTTGGGTTTTCTCTCTTCCATGAAAACGAAGCCTCATGTGTTGCAAATAAAATAAATGACTTACCCAAAATAACTTAGTTGCCATGTCTACACAGTGCATAAAGACTGGCAATTTTTGGTGGAATGTAGGTGGTATGCACAGGCAATCCAGAATATGCTAGCCAATACTTTTTTTTTTTTTTAATATTGTTTCATTTATTTGAGTAAAAGTGGAAACAGAAGGGCAAAACTTGATAGTAGTAATGATTGGAACTTATTAAGTATTTAGTAATTATATGTACCTTTATAGTATTGCTTAGAATCTTCTTTTAAAAGTGAAAGCACATAACTGTCTGTTCTTCTTGAATTTACTATTGATATTCATTGTCACTCTAAGAAAATTTCAGTAGGAAAATTTAAAAAAAAACTTTATTTTGTGTTGATTTAGGGAACACTAACACTTTGACAATGCTTTATGTAACTTTTCCATTATCCAAACAGCAGAGTAGGCCTGAGTGGGTGCTTAATAGACATGATTCACTGGATGTGTAAGTATCTGTATTGTCATTTATGTTGCTCCCTCTGATTAAAATTCCTTTCTCATTCTAGCCAGCTTAGAAAATGTCTAATTAACTTTTGATACTCAGATACTATTATTAATCTCTCCCTCAGACAAATCTGACCACAATCTTTCCTTTTTGTGCTCAGTTAATCAGTTAATCATAAGTATCTACTGGTGAAAACATTGTTTGAAGACAAAAAAAATTTCCTTCACTGCTATATCCACAACATGGTTGTTGGTACTGTAGATATTAATAGTAGGGAGATGAGTTATAAAAAAATCCTTTCTCTTTTACTGTATTTTTACGATCAATAGACACAGACATCTTGGTTGTGCATGTTGAGTGGATTACACAGTAATTTTAAAAATGGTGTGCTGTTGCTTGAAGTCAAAACATATATTGATTTTGAATGATTTCATATGTAAAATATATCAACATAATCATGAATTAGATAATCATGAATGAAATACAAGATTCATCAAAATCTCATATAGAAAAAAATTTTAACAATGATGGAATCAACTATATTCCCACAGGATGTGCAAGATAATTACACACTTAAAAATCTATGAAATAAAATTTATGCAAGTGTGACCATGGGACTTTAAAAAATATGCAGTTCTTAATTACTTATTATTACTTTATAAGTATGCTATATCTATAAAAAAATGGTAAAAGAAAACATTCTAGTCTATCATGTGAATGCAAATATTTCTCTTTTTCTAAATGTTTGGAGGACCATAGTTTAAGAAATTATGTTAGAAGCCTCAGTAGAATCTTAACTATTTATTAATTATACATTATTCTAGATGTCACAGAACCCTCTGAGTTTCTCTTCCTCATTCTATAAATTTCCAGGGCACTTTTAAGATTAAATGTATGTAGGTACTATTTTGTATAATGTTATATTATTATTTTTATTTTTAAATTCATATCATGGAAAATCATAAATGAATAATTAAGATAAATTTAGTTTAAGCATATTTTATTGTATTTTATGAGGATGACAGATGTTTTAGAAATGCCACTAAAATTACATGTTTTAGCCAAGTATGTTTCTAATAATGATAGTAATTTTTCACTTACTATGTTTTGCAATTTTTCTTTAGAATGAAAATACTGCTCATTACCTATATTCATCTCAGAAATGCAATTTCTAAAATAATTTTTTGCCATTTTCTTTATTTTTCAAATTGCATGTTACAAAGTATATTTTCATACTCTCTAGTAGATAACAATATAACCATAAAAATATTTGGAAGGAGAAATGGTAAGTGAATTTATATTCTGTATTAATTCAAGATAAACTTGAAGTCAGTTTTTTGTGTGCTTTTTTGAGGGGTTGGCCTTATTTTTAAATGTTGAAATCAGTTTGACAATAATTATGTTCACATACATAATTATAGTTTCGTTACCATATTTATTAAAGGTGAAAAGGGGGCTTTTAACACGTCATTTAAAATGTAGGATTAGAATTTACATAAGTAGTTTTGAAGTGACAATGACTTACTCTTTTTTTATATCATCTCTTTATAATGTCTGACTGGATTATTTTTCAGCTAAGATAAAACCACTTGAGATGGACTTTTTATTACAATCATTGATAGTTTATCCATATGTCATCATACTTTTAGGTCATTTCAAATTTCAGTTGGACCAGTGTTATTTTAAAATTACAGTGGTAGGCTATATTATTCAAGCATTTTATTCACTACATTTTTATAATATTGCATTGATTACTTAGACTGCTTTTGTCAATATACAGAAAACTTAAAATGACTTAAAAATAAGGAACTTGATTAGCTCATACAATTGAAATTCAGATGTATATAAAAGGCCTTATTTGGATTTCATTCAGCCAGTGTGTTCTCATTTCTATAATTTTTTGGGTATCTCCCTCCTCTGGGGTACCTCTGTTTTTTTGTTTTGTTTTGTGGTTTTGTGTGTGTGTGTGTGTGTGTGTGTATGTGTGTATGTGTGTATGTTTCGATGAAGTCTCACTCTGTTGCCCAGGCTGGAGTGTAGTGGCATGGTTTTGGCTCACTGCAACCTCCGCCTCCTGGTTTCAAGTGATTCTCGTGTCTCAGCATCCAGAGTAGCTGGGACTATAGGCATCTGCCACCACGACTGGGTAATTTTTGTATTTTCAGAAGAGTAGAGGTTTCACCATGTTGGCCAGGCTGTTGTCAAACTCCTGACCTCATGTGGTCTGTCCACCTCAGCCTTCCGAAGTGCTGGGATTACAGGCGTGGATCACCATGCTGGGCCCTGTGGGGTACCTCTTAATCATTCATGTTCATAGAAAAATGGCTGTAGCTTTCCTAAGCCTTTCATTTGTATATCTAGCAAATTAAGACCAATTTCTTCTTCCTAACTTTCTTTTAACACTGAGGACTTTTATCCATAATCTCCAGTGTGCTTCCCCGTGGCTGTCCATGACCCCAGTTGCATCATATGCCCATTCATGAACTAACCTTTAGACTTCAGTCTGGATTTCTGACAAATCATCAACAAAGGAGAAGACTGATCATAATTATGTGAGTTTTAATCATGACCTACTGCGTAAGATTGGAACAAAATATAAGCTGTCTTCAAAATATAAGACTGCTGAACAAAAAAGAGAGGCCTACGATGTTATTGGAAAACAACAATACTCTCTACAAGTATTAACTGTTTACAAAATACTTTTACATCCATTGTCTCATACTAAATGATGGTTCTAAATGCTTCCCCTTTTGCAGTTGCCCTGAGGATACATATGTTAACCCTTCCAACTCTATAATCCTTATCAACATTATATCCCATATGATAGTCTCCTAAATATCTCTGGAGTCCCAGAAAATAGTCATGTATTTCATCAAATGCCAGGCATCAATATACAACTTGTTTCTGTATTTACTGAAAAGTAGTTAAAGAATAAATGTTAATCTTTCTATAAAAATTATTTTCATTAGTGGAAAAAAACAGTAATTCATATATTATTATCCATTAAAAAATATGCTGTTTCAGTATCCTAAGGCTACCAAACAACCAGACTGAAGCAGAACTTATTTAATCATTAGAGCCGTGTGAAAATCTGGACAGATTTCTACAGCATTCTTTTGGTTGCTAGATATATTTAAGTTGGCACAATAGTGGCAAGATCACCTGTGTAGTTTTCCTGATTTATGGATGTAGATTGATGTTTTTCCATGGAATCTCACTTTGCTATTTAGTCATTAAAATACATGCCTCTCATTTTACTGATTTTTATACTCCGAACAAATACTCTGAATCACCACCAGAAATAAATATCTTCTTTATGTTATAGATTTTGCTTTATTTATTTTCTCAAAATAGTACGTTTAGTAAAAGATGCAAACTCAGCTCTTATAATGTGGCACAAAATAATCCAACTTTGACCTTAGGGAAACCATATATGCACTAATGTCTGATG
Source organism: Theropithecus gelada (assembly GCF_003255815.1). NCBI lineage: Eukaryota > Metazoa > Chordata > Mammalia > Primates > Cercopithecidae > Theropithecus > Theropithecus gelada. Next base: position 70,618,540 of record NC_037683.1, on the reverse strand, counting down.
ATTAAAAACAGCAACAAAACTGACAAACAATTTAGCAATTTTAAGCCTCTTACATTTGTTCAAAATGATTTAACTATGTTATTGAAACAAAATCACTTCAACATTTAAGCTGAAAATTCACATTATTTCTGTATAGAAGAGAAGAACCCAGGGATTGGAGAAATGTTATATTAATAATAACTCAGTAAAGAATTATTTTTAAAGAATGGGTATAATGGCCTTCTTCTGTTGCTCACCTAACGAACAACACACAACTGCCCAATCAAAGTCTTACATATTGAAGATTAAAAAAGAGAAACAAAATTTTAAAACTTGGTAATTTAATGGGCACAAGTGTTTTCTTAATAATAGTTTTCACATAAGAAGGTTATAGTGTATAAGCAAACATCTAACAGTATTTACACTGTTGCTTATTTGAAAAGCAGTGCTACTTTTAAGGAATCAGGTTAACTCTGTTTTTGACTCCTCATGGTGTTGAACTATATGTTGGAGATGAAAATTAGTAGTACGTATGCCAAACCGTATCTTTCTGTTCCCTGTTATTGGAGGGAAGGACAAGAGCTTCGGAGTGGACTAATTCCTTCTGTTTATCTCAGACTATACTAGGAAATGGTTGTAATTTTGACTAATTTGGAAAGGTTGTCGAATCTCCAACTGTTCATTCTGACATTTATTAAACATTTTACAGTAGTGGCTGCTTCTGTTAGCTGCCTGCCTTGTAGTCTCATCTATCAGCTCCCATGAAAAATAAATGGCTTGATTTCACACAATGTGTGACTGTCATCTCCCTGCCCAAACATTTTTGTTGTAATCTATGTGATTTCATAGCAGAATTGTTTTTGTTCTTTAAGTGATATGGGTGTCTGCATGCCAGTGATTTCCAGTTTCAGTGTTTCTTATTTCATTGGATGTGGTCACCTATGGTGTTTTCAAACACTTTGACTAGAGATGGGTCAAATACAATCGCAATAATTTAAAGCTATGTGCAGACAATTATATACTTTCCAATAAAAATGAAAGCATAACTATTTTATTGACATAGTTAATGAAAATCCACACTGTAACTTAACTATGGGAAAATCTACATATCTATATGCAAATTTATATTTTTAAGCAATATACAGACACATTTGGCCCTCTTTCCCTAGTTGGTGGGTACATAAGAAGAGACATGTACTATCCCTAATATAAATGCCTTTAAGGTTTTCCTATATATAAGAGGATTTATTTTTTATATTATATACATAAATATTTAATTTTGATGTTTATTGTTTTCCCAATCAATTTTTATTCCATTTCTTTATATTAGTCATCTCATAGGTTTTTTTTTATTACCAGTGTGTCTAGGTTTCAGTAATACACATCTTTGCTTATTATCTTTGTGCTTATTTGTAAAACAATGAGTCAACTTTGTTTTGGAATTTTGTTTTTTATTTTTATTGGTCCATTATACTTTTTTTTTTAGTTTCATTAAATGTCCAAGGTTTAGAAAAGTTAAACAGTGTTGTAAATCCCTGAACTTATGCATTTTGAGTGTGAAGGCTCTGTGTTCCTGACCTACTTTGCCACGCAGAGACCTGTAGCCAGGGGGTGCTAGGCATCTGTGCCTCAACCATTCACAGGTGCTGCTAAATATGTTTTTGACTTTCAATACATAAAACACTGTTAAATTATGGAAAGATATGGGTATGATGGAATTTTCATTCCCATCGAATTTTTCATTCACATTTCCCATCAATATTTCAAACAATACTTTTACTTCTTTTATAGTTTCACCAGAGAGAGCAAGAATCCTGATAAAGAGCAGCTCCCACTAATGTAGATTGGCTACTGAGTACATCATGTCTCGAAGAAGGTGTAAACACAACTCTTGCCGGAGGTCCAGTCTAGTTAAGCTAATGTCCATTAAAGACATATGGTATTTTGCAATAAGAGATAGTCTTTATGATGATTGTCCTAACGTCTACTTTAAGAAAAAAGTGAGACCCATCAAACAAGAAATTGAATGGATAAGATTATGAGATTTTGAATCAATAAACAGACTGCATGTTTAAAAGAAAAAAAGTCTTTTAGACTCATTATCTAATTATTATCTAATGTGTTTTGTAACACAAAATTTATTGCTATAACCAATTGCACTGATATACTTAGGCAGGTAAAATGAACTGAAACCACAAGGAAAGGGGATACTTACATCCACATTATGTTGTATGTTTATGTAAGTGTAGATCCTGGATAGTAGACTGAAATGCCTTAAAGTAAGTCGCTAATATCCTACCTCCCAAAAGCTCATGTTATTTTTGATAGTATCTTCAGATTATGAAATAAATCTGAGAAGACTGATTTTGTTTGACCTACCAGCATCTGATGAGTTTGCCACTGCTGTTTTAAATTAGAATTAAAGACATAAACATGGTAAGATGTGATGGTGGCGTCTGCGTATTCTGCAGAGATGGTTTAATATGAAGCAAAAAAGAAAACATCAATTTCATTATGAAACAATCATCATTATCACATTTTCTTTACAGGCCACAAAAAAAAAGACAAACATTAAATTATACACACTGATTACCCTGTCACCATCTTAACCCCCCAACCTTCTCATACAAAGATAAAAAATAAATTTCTTTTGTTGTTTCAATTGCTATGGCATCATGAAATTTTGTCAAAGCCCAAATGACTTGCCCAAACCCTACATATTGTTTCGAGACTTTGTTTACATTCCACTGTTTTTGTTTTTTTGTGTTTTGAGTCGACAACATGCTATTGGGGACACATAATAGTTGTACATATTTGCCAGGTACATATGACATTTTGATATGTATATAGTGTGTAATGATCAAGTAAAGGTGATTGGGAAACCACCCAATTTATCATTCCTTTGTGTTATGAGCATTCCAATTCCACTTTTCTAGTTATGTTGAAATACACAATGAAGTATTGTTAACTTTAGTCACCCTTTTGTGCTATTGAACACTAGACACTGTTCTATCTAACTGTATTTTGTACCCATTAACCACCTCTTCTGTATTCTCTTCCCACCTTCTTGTATCTATCATTCTACTTTCTATCTCTACAAGTTCGATATTTTTTTGCACCCACATATGAGTAAGAACATATAACATTTATCTTTCTGCACTTGACTTATTTCACTTAACCTAACAATCCTCCAGTTCCATCCACATTGTCACAGAAGACAGAATTTCATTCTTTATTAAGGATGAATAATATTCCATTGTGTATTTGTACCACATTTTCTTTATTTATCCATTGATGGACACTACTTAGGTTAATTTCATATCTTGGCTATTGTGAATGGTGCTGCAGTAAACAAGGGAGTGTGGATATATCTTCGATATACTGATTTTTTTTTTTTGAGGGGTATATACCCCACAGTGAGATTGCTAGATCATATGGTAGTTCTTTTTTAGGTTTTTTTAGGAACCTCTACAGTATTCTTTATAGTGGTTGTACTAATTTACATTGTCATCAACAGTATGCAAGTGTTCACATTCTTGACAGCATGTTATTGCCTGTCTTTGATAAAACCTATTTTAACTGGGGTGAGATGATATCTCATTATAGTTTTGATTTGCATTTCTCTAAATGCAAATGAATGATGTTGAGCATTTTCGCATGTACTTGTTGGTCATTTGTATGTCTTCCTTTGAAAAATGTCTCTTCAGGTATTTTGCCTATTTTTTAATGGGATTATTATTATTTTTTCATATTGAGCTGTTTGAGCTCCTTATACATTCTGATTATTAATCCCTTGTTAGATGGGTAGTTTGCAAATATTATCTCTCACTCTGTGGGCTGCGTCTTCACTTTATTCATTGTTTTCTTTCCTTGATATGTTCCTTTTTGTCAATTTTTTGTTGTTGTTGCTTGTGCTTTTGAGGTCTTACTCAAGAAACCTTTACTCAGACCAATGTCCTTGAGTGTCACACCAATGTTTTCTTCTAGTAGTTTCACAGTTTCATGTCCTAGGTTTAAACTCTCAACAAACTGGGTAGAGAAGGAACATACCTCAACATGATAAAAGCCATATATGACAAACACACAGCATCACATTGAATAGGAAAAGACTAGAAGACTTTCTTCTAAGATCTGGAACAAGACAAGGATGGCCATTTTCACTACTGTTCTCCAACAAGTACTGGTAGTCCTAGCCAGAGCAATTAGATGTGAGAAAGAAACAAAGGCATCCAAATTGGAAAGAAACACGTCAAATTATTCTTGTTTGCAAATGATATAATATTATATTTAGAAAAACCTAAAGACTTCACCAAAAACATTAGAACTGATAAATTCAATAAAGTTGCATGACATAGTATCAACATAGAAATTCAGTAGCATTTCTACATGACAGTGGTGAGCAATCTGAAAAAGAAACCAAGAAAGTATTCCCATTTGCAAAAGCTACAAATAAAATCCATAAAAATAAACTTGACCAAAGATGTGGGAAGATTAAAAATAATAAAAACTATAAAACATGAATTAAAAACTTTGAAGAAGGCAAAACAATATAGAAAAAGTTTCCAGGCTTATGGATTGAAAGAATCAATATTGTTAAAATGTCCATAGGATGTAAAGCAATCTATCAATTCAATGCAATCTCTTTCAAAACACCAATGACATTTTCACGGAAATAGAAAAAAATTATATCATTTTATGGAACTACCAAAGACCCAGAATAACCAAAGTCATCCTGAGCAAAAAGAGCAAAGCTGGGGGCACCACATTACCTGAACAATAAGAACACATGGACACAGGGAAAAGAAAAACACACACTGGGGCCTGTCAGGGGTGCAGGGGGAAGGAGAGCATCAGGATAATTAGCTAATGCATTTGGGGCTTAATACCTAGGTGATGGGTTTATAGGTGCAGCAAACCACCATGGCACACATTTACCTATGTAACAAACCTGTACGTCCTGCACATGTATCCTGGAACTTAAAGTAAAATAAATAAATGAAAGTTTATGACTAATTTTTGTACACTTAATACCTTTCTTCATTTACAAATAGTTTATAACTTGTATCTTAACATACTGCTTCCCTGAGCGTTGTTGTACCAATGTGGTATCAGCTATTCCCTTCCATATGCCTTTAAATTCTTACCTCTACTATTTTCTTTTTTCCACCATTTTTATCCTTTTTTCTTTACTTTTTGTTTCTCTTTTTTGCTGTTGATCTTTTACCTTCTTTATTTTTTTCTTTTACCATATGTTGAAAATCTATTTAGTGCAAATCCTGTCTGCTCTGCCTATGAAGTAGCCATTCTTTTATTTCTTTACTGTCTTTAAAAACAAAAACAAACAGACAAAAAACATTTAGTGCAAATTCGGATGTTAAATTTCAAAATGGTTCAATGTCAATTGTCTGGATTCTGCCCTTGAGGTGCTGTCTGGTAGGACAGATGGAGCATACATACAAATTAAATATAATACAAATTATCAGTAATGAATGCCATGAGAAATTACTGATAAAGAATTTCCCACATACAAACCACCCTTTTGCAATATTTCTAATCATAACTTCTGAGTCACCTGTTTACTAAAGTACGTGATTTATTTCACTTTTGCATATTTTCACAAAGATTCCTCTCCTTTATTGTTAACTGAAAATTTCCCAACAGTTAGAATAAGACATGAGAATCTATGAAATGTTTAAGAGTGAGGTCTTGAAATATCTACATTTGATCTGAGATAGTGATGCTATCTGTGTTTAGAAAGGTTTCAATCAGAAGGAGACATCCCTTTCCAAAGGCTATTGCATTGGTGCAGCAGAAGAAAATAAGAAACTCAACTAGAGTATATAGTAAGGAGAGAGAATAATATATTAGGACTAATTTGAATAATAAATGCAAAATAGAGTTATTTTTTTCCTTTTTTCTTACATAGTTTTCTCATCCAAAGGCAAAACTCCTTAGGAGGAAGGAGTGGACATGACATGTCTGAAAAGAAGGCCAAGACTTAACTATGTTCAAGACTAATGGACTAGTGCTGATGAGGAGAATGGTGGGAACATACAAAAATGTCTGCTAACAATCTTCCGTTCAGAATGGCCTCTCTCCCACTTGATTGACTTGATCATTGTGGAGCTATTATCACTGAGCAATGCCGCTCTGCCCATACTGACACACTCAATCTGTTCAAAGATGGGAAGCTCAACCAAGTGTGCCAAAGTTCTCCCTGATGATTAGTGTATGGATAAAGAACCATTTTCCACCTTTGGTTATCTATACTAAAAGATGAAGCCTGTTTTTGCCAATGGGTTTATGAGAATGAAGAAAGTAAAGCTCCTCAGAAAAATAGAGCAATTACTGCTGGTGATAGGATCCCATACTGTGCCAAATGGGGTCGTAACAAAGGGAGGGAGAGGTGGAAGGCGCAAGGGCAGCCTTGGATATAGGAATAAATTATATCTCACAATTTCTTCAAGATACATCTGTAGTTATTTACTTATTTTTGAGACAGAGTTTTGTTCTTGTCACCCAGGCTGGACTGCACTGGCACAATCTCAGCTCACTGCAACCTCCGCCTCCCAGGTTCAAACAATTCTCCTGCCTCAGCCTCCCGAGTAACTGGGATTACAGGCATCCACCACCAAACCTGCCTGATTTTTGTATTTTGAGTAGAGACAGAGTTTCAGCATGTTGGCCAGGCTGGTCTCAAACTCCTAACCTCAAGTGATATGCCAGCCTCAGCCTCCCAAAGTGCTGGGATTACAGGCGTGAGCCACCATGCCTGACAACATTTGTATACTTACGATAAATTCCTCTTAATTCCTTAAACAAAATCAGGATGTTTATTTGTGTTTTAGTTATCTCCCTACTCTGTATAGGCTGTGAAATAATTTTGAGCAGGCATAGTGTGTACTGAACATACCTGATTATACTGAAGAAAAGGTCCTGTTAAATAAATTTATTATAATTAAATAATATCTATTTGATGACATATAGAAAAGAAAAACACAACTGCCATATTCAAAGACAACAAATAAAACTTATTTTTAATATAAATTAGAATGCAGAAAATTAGCCCATGATGAACTTAGAAAGTTGTTGCAAAATGTGGCATAATTTGTCTTATTTTTTCTGTTATAACCATGCCTAATCATAATAAACTAGAGGCTTTAGTAAAGTTTTTAAAGATAAGTTTAATTAATATGGTTTTAGTTATAAAACAACATTTCATAGTTTCCTGAGTCAGCACATATTCCATATTCTCATATATTTTCTATCACCATTGATCTTTTAAAATTCTAAATAATTCTGGAACATTTCAAAATCATCAAGCTCACAGATTATTTTAACGATTTCACTAGCAAATGTTCATCAAAACTGTCAAATTATAATCTTAAAAGATATTATAGTCCTCTTGGGAAGATTTATTATCATGAAGTAATCACGTTGATTATATACAAAATGTTTTTTTTGTTTGTTTAGCAATGATCATTGTGTTGCTAGTCACTTTCATTCAACCTGATTGCTATTCTCTGAGTTTGTTTATATAGTGAAATGAATATATTTCTATAAAATATTATATATTAATATGGGTTTGGGGAGATTTGCTTCTCACTCACAGAAGTTGGGTCCATAAATGTTTGAGGAACACGTGATGACTAGGAGCAAAAAATTAGGACTTAATCTCTAACTCTAAAGACAAGCCTAACCCCTAACTCTCAAGACAAGTTAAAGATTTTCAAAGTCAGAAAGTGAAAGTGGAGATATGAGGAGGAAGAAGTTGATGGGGGACACAAATAGTTTTTTTAAGTGAACTGGAGTTGAGTCAGTAGCCATAGATTCACAAGTTATCCTCTTGTGGATTCTATCACCAGTACCCAGTGCCTGCACAACACATCAGTTGGAATCCAGAAACCATTCAACCCTCACCTGAATGGGGTCATATGGTGTGTGTGTCAAAGAACCATCAGTTTTCTTTCTAGTTGGTCTCATGAAGATCCTCTTGGTAACAGCCAAAACGTCACATAATATTACTGTCTTGTTAGAGTGATACTTATCGGTAGCTTTAGGTCTAACTAGGCGCTGCGATAGGCTAAAAAAAAATGTTCCCAAAGCTGTAACCACCTTCCAATCCCTTAAACTTGTGATACCTTATTGTGGAAAAGAGTCTTTGCCAATGTAATTAGTTAAAGCTCTTAAGTGAAAGAATCATCCTGGGTTATTCTGGTGGGCCCTAAATAACATGAAAAGTCAAAGCGAAAGACAGAGGGAGATGACACAGAGCAGAAGGCATTGTGAGGGTGAAGGCGGGGATTGAAGGGATATAGCCATGGGCCCAGGAATGCCAACATCTCTCAGAAGATGGAAAAAGCAAGGAACACATTCTCCTTTAGAGTCTTCAGAGGAAATGTTAACCTGTGGACACCTTTGTGGGCTTCTGGCCTACAGAATTTGAGAAAATAAATTTCTGTTGTTTCAAGCCATTGAGTTTGTGGCTTTTATCTCGGGATATTACCTTTACAATGTCACCTATATATATATATCACCTAATTTATATCTAACCTATTACATTATCTATAGGAAACTAATATAGCTACCATGTCAGTCTATTCTGGCATTGGTTTAAATAATTACCTGAGACTGTGTAATTTATAAAGAAAAGAAGCTCAGTTTGGCTCATGATTCTGCAGGCTGTACAGGCATGGTGCCAACATCTGCTCAGCTTTTGGTGAGGCCTCAGGGAGATTTCAATTGTGGTGGAAGTTAAAGTATAGCCAGTGTATCACATGGTGAGAGCAGGAACAAGCGAGAGAAGGGATAAGATACTAGGCTTTTTGAACAACCAGATCTCACTTAAATTCAGAGAAAGTACTTACTCATTAGCCTGGGGGTGGCACTACACCAGGGATCTGCCTCTATGATCCAATACCTCTCACTAGGCCCCACCTCTAACATTGGGGATTACGTGTCAACATAAGATTTGGAGAGGACAACACGTTCAAACCATATCAGCTACCATCCTACTTTTGCCAAACAGCATTCCTTTTGTTGATAGCCTAAGATAAAAGGTGGAGTCCTGGACATCTAGTGGAATGGTTGTGTAGAACATAAACTGCCAAACACCTGAATATATATGAAAATGAATGTCACCAACTCAGGATCTTTCTCTAAGCTAGAATAGTGGTCAAACGCACTTCTTGGATAAATGTATAAATATATATATATACAGATGTGTATGTGCATATATGTGAATATAAGTAATGCATGTTTGTTTAGAGGGAGCAAAAGAGCACATTTACTTTTCATCCTTAAGGTTAGAGATATGAGCAAATACTGTTTAATGCATTCTAATTTCTCTGTAACTATATCACTCTTTATCCATTTGAGGGGAAGTTAGGAAAGTATGCTAAAAAACTGAAAAACTGAAAAACTGAAACTTTTTTTTTCCTCTTCATTTCTGGATGTATTTAGATTGAAAAGACACTGCAGTAGAGGGTAGAAAAAATAATCTACGCTTGGCACCTAGGCACTCACAATTTAAGACAATTATATACCCCAGGATGTTTTTAAAGAAAGATTCACCTGAAATGGACATTCCCAAAAAGAGAGTATTAACAGTATAGTTAATTATCCTGGCTAAAAGGTAATATTTTCACATCCATGTTATCTATGTCACATACTACCAGAGAACATTTCAAAACACTCAAGAGTGTAGCATGCTTTCTATTTAGGTGCCATATGCACAATCTACAATCTTTATTGAGAGCCCCTTGCTCTCATAGTTAAAAGAAACACAGAAAGTACATGTCTTTCATCACAAAGCGAGGTTCAAGGCTCCATTTCACCAGTCACGTACCAGTGAAACCACTTGGTGGCATGCCTTTCCCTGAATTTATACAGAATTCCAAGCATAGCTTAAACATTTTACATCTCGATTTCATGAATGTGAATAGTTAAAGAGTCAGGGCATATAGACACATTATAAGGAAAACCTAAAGAAAAGTAGCAAAGTATTTTATTTTTTATTTCAACATTAAAGCAAATACCACCTGTGCAGTCAAAAATGCCCGCATTCTTAACATACTGAGAACTGTGAGAAGTCAAGCAGGTGCTGAGAAGAAAATAGTAAAGAAAAAAAACTGTGTTTCTTAAAATAAAACATTTACCTTCAAGTTTTTAACATCCTGCTTATTTCTTTTCACGTTAAGTTATAACAAGTATCACATGTATTGTTGAGAAATATTTTTCGAAAGAAAGACTAGAAGGCCACAGAATTACGACCTATAGAAAATGACAAGAAATAGAAGTTTCAGGGCTTTCTTTTTTAAAAGACCATTAAGTAAAGAAGAAAAAATTGTGAGGTGGTTATTATCTTGGAACCAAGGAGATTACAGAAATTAGCCAGTGGAAGAATCATAAGTTAATAATGATTGTGAAATATTGTAGTTCAAGAAACCAGGTGTAAACATACAGTGAAATGTGTGCTGCAGTTGCAGTAACAGTTTGTCTCCTTAAAGAGAACCTAAGAGACCTCTAGCTTAAATGAAAATTGCCTTTTAGGAAGGATACCAGGTTAAGAGTGGTCAAAACGAGGGTGCCCCATAGTTATTTCAAATAAACAACAAATAATTTTCTACCATAACTATGTCCCAAATATTGCACTATTATGCTATACTTATGCTAAACACTCAATTGATTATCTAAATTTCAAATTGCAGCTGGATTCCCTGTACTTATATTTGCTAAATCTGTCAACCCTAACAGGAAAAATGAGAAACAGGATTTGGAAATATCACAGGAAACAATAAGTTTACATTGACTCTATCAGTAATTCTCTCTCTCTATTAAATCTCTGTCTCCTTGCCTCCCTCTTTCATCCAGAATTTATTTATTTTTTCTCTCTAGTTTATTCATTTTTTCTCAATGCAGAGCAATTTTATCTGTTTTTAATGTATTTTTATGCATGCAATAAAGAAACAAGGTGTAACCTGGGCAACATAGTGAGAGATTGTCTGTACAAAATTGTTTTTAAAAATTAGCTGGGTGTGGTAACATGTGCCTGTAGTTCCAGCTACTGGGGAGGCTGAGAAGGGAGGATTCCTTAAGCCCAGGAATTAGAGACTACAATGAGCTATGATCATGCCACAGCACTATAGCCTGGGTGAAAGAGTGAGACTCTGTCTCAAAAAAGAAAAAAAAAAAAAAAAGGAAGGAAGGGAGGGAGGAAAGGAGGGAAGAAGGAAGGAAGGAAGGAAGGAAGGAAGGAAGGAAGGAAGGAAGGAAGGAAGGAAGGAAGGAAGGAAGGAAGGAAGGAAATAAGGAAATAAGGAAAGCAAGAAACCAGAAAGCAGGAAAGAAAGAAATTGGCCCAGTTTTGTAGTTTTGGTTATTATCTACTTTCTGGTCAAAGTAATAACCACCAGGGTTTCTAGGTCACTTCACCCAGTGTCTTCTCAATAGATGCTATAGAAGCAGCCTTAGAAAAGAAATAGAAATGGAGGAGGGAAACTGAGTAACATGGCTATCTAAGTCACAGTTATAAATCATGTCTTCAAGGGTTATTAGCTTAAATATCACAAATTTACAAGATTAATTGAAAATATGAGTACATAGAATAATCTACACTGCAAAACTCCAGTTTGCGTATATACAAACACGACTACATTCACACAAATAAAAAAATTCAAAAATATTTCCAAGTATGGTTGTGGTGATGATTAAAATTTTATCTTCTATGTACATTTTTATATTTGCCAAATTTTCTTCAAAAAGCTCTATTTACCTAAAGAACTCATGACATCAAAAATTGATAAGTGGAAGGAACACATGTTTTCTAAGAATTATGAGGGCAAAAAGGTTGTTTAGTAACCCAGGAGATTACAAATATTTCTCTTAATATGAACTGCAAGCTGTTCAGTCTGGAAAGTTCTGAAAATCTGCTCCAGAACACAATGTTTCAAAGGTAGAGAAATTAGAAAGGACAATACCTAAGATATTTTGAGAGAAAGTAATATATAAGGGAAAAGTGAAATATTTAAGCAAAATTACAGTATTTTAAATTATCTTTTAATTTAATTCAATTTATATGTCCTATACACATATAAACAGGGCCTGAAATTGGGAAGCATGTACCTCACTCTAAATTCAAAAATTAAAGAGCTAGATAAATAATTAAGGACATATAAGGTAATGAGTCTTATAAAGCTTTTATTATCTGTACACCAATATTATCAAGTCTTTTTGTTATCATTTTTGGAAACATCTACAGCTTTAATCTTCTAACAACATTTTCACCATTTGTTAAACATTTATTTTCTAACAGGCTGTCTTGTCCATATATTTTTCACTTTAACCTCCTGCCTTCTGTTAAAATAACAATTTGCCAAGGCATTTAGACTAAAACTTGCAGCCCACAGTGAATGAGTCACCAAGTTCTTCCAATTCTTTAAATTGCAACTTGAATCACTATGTTGATCTCTGTTCTGCTGCCACTTTGTATGTCATCATTATATCATCATTGTTTTATGCTTAGATTATTTAATTATTTAAAAAGTAGTCTGACTCTCAGCTTGATCTTAAGTTTTGAAATTATTCTGAACCTGATTAATCTTCTTAAAACACTGCTTTGTGTATGTATTAGTCTGTTCTCATGCTGATAACAAAGACATACCCTAGACTGGGTAATTTATAAAGGAAAGAAGTTTAATTGACTCAGTTCCACAGGGCTGGGGAGGCCTCAGGAAACTTACAATCATGACAGAGGTGGCAGCAAACATGCCCTTCTTCACATGGCGGCAGCAAGGAGAAGTGCAGAGTGAAGTGGGGGAAAGCCCCTTATAAAACCATCATATCTCATGAGAACTTACTATCACAAGAACAGCATGGAGGTGACAGCCTCCATGATACAATTACCTCCCACTGGGACCCTCCTATGGCAAGTAGGAATTATGAGAACTACAGTTCAAAATGAGATTTGGGTGGGAACACAGCCAAATAACACCAGTGTATAAGTAACTATGACCCCAAATTGTTCATGTAAAAAATAATAATGTGAGAATCTGCCCTTTACTTAGTACTTGAGGAAAAAAACAGTTCACAAAGAGCGTTTAAACAAATCTAATACATTGTTCATTACCATTTTTTCTGCTTGAAACACTTTTTATTTTATCAACACCTTAATGTTAAAAAGACTCCCACTTTTGTATGGAAAACTAACAATTTCCCTTATACCCTTTGTTTCTAAGGCAATGTCAAAAAGTTTTATGTCAAAAAGTTTCTAAACTCTATAAAATGTATAGTCGCAAAAGCCTAGAAACTTTGTTCAGAAATATAGATTAATTTAAAAATAGAAACTAATATTATCTCTTTTAAGAAAAAAAGCCAGAGATAATCCACAAATCTACATATATCATAATTAACTACAACTATACTCAAGCACTATAAATCTTATTCACACAAAAGATATAATAGGATCTAATTCCTTGGAGTTACCTATGAGTCATTAAGTTGCACAAAGAACTCCTCAAATATGAAGCTTGTAAAAAGTTCTTTTAAGTAAAACACACACACACACATACACACACACACACACATACACACACACACACAAAAACACAATTTTCTTCCAGAAGTTTTTTATTCTTAATTGGAAAAATATTTTGTTCTCATAATATTTTGTACTTAAGCTTACCATGACTGGGAAGTAATTATTTTCAGCTAGTTAGGGCTGAGAATGTCATCTGGGGGAATAATTGAACCAACATACCTGAACAGCTATTATATGAGAGTTTCATATCAAGCAATTACAAATGATCGAGGGATGAAAATCATAAACGTTATTAGAACTTTAATTTCAAAGAATATAAATTCATGAAATTAAGAATACATTGAATTTTAATTTCCAAGAATGCATATTTGGAAATTATATTTTTGAAAGAATAACTTCATTGTTATAAGAGAAATCTAGTGATAAGTAGCTCCTTTTGAAATATGAGTTTTATATATATATTATAGAGCCTTGATTTTATACAGGATAGAAATATTCTTGTGCTGTCCATTTTCAGATACTGCTAGTTAAAATGAGGAAAGTGTAGCATAGTCACTCTCTTATTAGGTAAGAAAATTATTTTTCCACAGTAACCTCACTTAGTCTAATCCAGATTTGAGCTAAGAAATGGGGCTGAGAGTGCATTTTAGATTACACTTTGGCACAATGTTATTCAACTATGTTTTGGGTTTACAGATTGGTAGGTATTCCCACTATACTGTAGAAACAAGTAATGGATAAAGAAGTTAGGGTTGAGTGTGGAGAAAAAGAAGTCTAGGTCTTAAAAGAATATGAATGATATACTAAAAAGCTATCACTTTACTCTGAAGTCATGCAAGGTTTCTGAGCAGGATGATGTGACCTAACATTGCTATCCTATGACGTACTGTTCTATGCCTACTCAAAGAGAAATTTTAAAGATAATTCTCATAACAGGAAAGCTTTCTTCTCCTATTTACTAAGCATCAATGATGAAGCTTCATTATTTGTCACTTCCCTAGGAAAAACTGTCAAATTTTTAAGAGTAAAGAAGCTGTCACCTTCAGCCTTGTCATTCTATAAATATTTGCTTTTGACAAGGAGGTACATATGTAAAGAAGAGCAATGCTTTTCTGCTGGGCTATGCAAATATAGTAATATACCATAATATTTAATTTGACAGTATAAAATACAATTGAAGCTTTATATTTCACATCAGTAAAAAAAAAAAATTACATCCAAAAAAAAAAATAGATGTTTTCTAGGGATCTCCTTTTTTTTGAAAGATAGAAGGAAAACGTGATCAGCCAACAATTCATCAAGGACTTACTTTGTTGGAGGATACTCCAGGTGCTTTGTTTCTACTTCCTCTTCCTCCTCCTACACACATTTAGCTATTTACTCAGTGTATCTGTAGTAAAAATAACACATCAATGAGTCCACTTATTCTACTTTTTCCCTACTCTGGCTAAAGTATCATAGGAGAGAAGTATGAATCATTTAGAATGAAGATCTGGGGCTTTGCTTTTCCGGGTTTTTGCTGTCCCCCATTACTGGGGAAAAGAGAATTGGCTTCAAGTATCTCTGGGCATCAGGTATTTCCAAACAAAAAGAAACTAGATATCTAGCTCCTAGGTATTAGAAGCTGGTAAATAACAGGGATGATTTTATTATAGAACAAAAAACAATGCAGGATATATGTGGTAAACATGTAATTGGCAAATAAAATCATTCATTTTAAAATAATCATGCAGTTAGTAAGTGACTAAAATTTCATGACAAACTTGAAAATCTTACACCAATTATCAGAATCAAATATTAATGGTTCACATTAATATCAGTATTCTGACTAGTCCACTCTCTAATTAAATAAAGATAAAGCTTACATCTACTAATGTCTTTCATAATTAGAAAAACCATTTAAAGGGAACTTACCTCTTGCACCTACAATCTTACTGTCCAAATTCAAAAAAAGTTATGAAAAAAATATAGGCAGTGGCATTAACCCACATGAGGGTAAAATGTTCTCACTAGTTAGTGAATTTAAAATATTGCTTGACACTAACAGAGAAAAGTGATAATTTGAAACTGAGTTTGAAATTCAGACTAACTTGGTTTTAACTTTTTCTTACAAATTATGTAATCTTGAGTAAATTATTTGACGTCTGTGACCCATTGTTTCTCCTCAGTAGGAATAATATAGCATAGAAAGTTTTTGTGAACCTTACATGCCACAATGTACGTAAATAACATTGTATTATATACATTGATTTCTTTCCTTCCTCTTAGGGTAAAGATTTTATAACTGCATATTACAGGGCAAAATTTATGCTTTGTGTGGAAAAAAGTACTCTTATGAAACTTGATTCATATTTTATATTGCTTCTTTCTTTACTTAGAATGTTTTGCTGGAACATATAAAGGAACCTGCTGACATCCATTCCAGTCACTTTTTATCATAACTTTTGTATTCTCAGAGTACACACCCATGGGAGAAGTATACTCCCCAGGAGGCTATCCATTTGTGAGCAGAGGCAGCATCTTATTTCTCACTAAATGAAAATCATGTAAATATAAAGATGAAATACATGTTGTTCAAGGTTAGCTACCTGAAAAGGTCATGGACACTCACTGTACTCTTTTTTCCTTTATGTATATACCTTACTAGTGCTGACATCAGCTTCAGACTTTGGCATTTACTGCATTTAAAAAAAAAACTTGATGTCTTCATCTTATAACCACACTGTTTGCATTACTGCTGTTAGTATTAACTAACTGTTGTAGCAAGCACCTCCTGATCTCAGTGACTTAATATAATTGTTGCTCATTTGTTCTGCTATTACAGTGTGTGTCAGAAAGCTTTCTTCCAACTGGAGACTCAGGAATCCGGTATGCTTCCGTCTGATACATGTGGCATCTTCATTGTAAGGCTTTCAAGATCTATGTGGACGAGATAATAGAATGTCAAGTATCAAGCATGGTTTTCAAGGATGTGCTTGTACATTATATGCATTAATTTGGCCAAACATAACTTTGGCTAGAACTTCATCACATGACCCCAACATAACTACAAAGGATGCAGGTAAATGTAGTCTTTATGTATGCCAGTAGGGAGATCACATATTTGGTGAAAACACAGTATTGTCTCTGCTATACTATCTAAATTGATGTCTGTGCTCCTTTGAGTATGTGTGCTCCATGAAGTTTAATTTTTTTTTTCTGAGATAGAGTCTCACTCACTCACAGTCTTGGCTCACTGCATCCTGGGTTCAAGTGATTCTCCAGCCTCAGCCTCCCAAGTAGCCAGGATTACAGGTGCGTGCCACCATGCCCAGCTAATTTTTGTATTTTCAGTAGAGACAGCATTTCCCCATGTTGGCCAGTCTGGTCTCAAGCTACTGACTTCAAGCGATTCGCCCACCTTGGCCTCCCAAAGCACTGGGATTATAGGCGTGAGCCACTGCGCCTGGCCAAACGTGCATCACCAGTGTCTAGAACAGGACTATAATATGTATGTGGTATATGTAGAGTAATTAAATACAAGTTACAAGTAAAACAAAAGATAATTGTGTGGTAATCAAAGGAAACACATATTGTTGTGCCCAGTAATGCAAGTATATAAATGCTACAGTTTAAAAATTCTCATCTAAAAAATAATATGCACTATTATAATATTGTCTACATGAGATGGATTAACAGTGTAATCTTGGATGTTATGGTGAAAGAGAAGTGTTTAGAAGTCTTACATAGTATTATTGAGATGTATTACTTTTTATTGTGAAGAACTTTACAACAACAAATGTAGAATTCTGTTTTCCACTGGAAAATAAAAAAGTGAATTGTTTCGATTTTATATGTATTTACTTATATATGCTTACATTAGTTTAAACAGAGACAAAATAACTTACAGACATACATATACATGTATGTATACACACACACACAGGCACAAACCAGATATAAAAGCACAAGTCAGGCATGATGGTGTGCACCTGAAGCACCAGCAACTCAGGAAGCTGAGACAGAAAGATCCCTGAGGTCAGCAATTCCAGACTACAGTGTGCTATAATCATGCCTGTGAATATCTACTGCACTCCATCCTGAGCAACAGAACAAGATCCAGTATCTAAAATCCAGGCTACATAAAATTTTTTAAAAATTAAAAATAAAGACATGTTGAGTTAGGATTGGTGTCTATTGATTTTTAGAGCAACTATTTTCAATATGCAGAATCATTCACCATCAAAGTATTTTCCCTAGTCCCTAAAAATGATTTTTAGTTATAAATGTCATAAAATTGCTGCTAAACAGATGTTAAATTCACCATTCCCAGACAAACCTAGATGAATATTTGGATTCAGAAAAAATAGTTACATTTAGTGTCTAGAGTTTAATAAGAATTGCATAAATTGCTAGCTATTTGATGACAGAAGATGCATTGTAAATGGATAGATGGATTAATGGATAGATGGATGGATAGATAGATTGGTTGATGGATATAGATAGATGCTTGGTAGAAGGAAGAAGTAAAGCCATTTTGAAATAAATTTTCATTGATTATAGAAAAGAAAATTAAAAAAAAAAAAAGTGCTGCAACTGTTGAGACCACAGTGAGTGATCATGCAGCATTGTGTACAGTATTCCCTGACCAGGTCATAGACCTAGCCTCCTAGTTGTGCTATGTGATTATTTGTGAGATGTAAAATCAAATGCTATAAATCTATTAACTAATATTTTCTAGAACTCAAAGCCCAAATTATAACTTTGCTAGACATGTATTTCTGCGTCTCTTGTAAGAACAGATGGTTTTCCCTTCTAAGTATATTCTTAGTATATTCTTTTAATTGGCTGTTTAAAGGTAATGAGGACTCCCAACCTGATATGCTGAGTTAGCAAGGAAATACAGCTGGTCTTTCTCATGCAGACAAACAGCAGTGGCTCCAGTGGTGATATGCAGAAGCATTGTTTCCTTCACAGTGCCATCTTTTATACCCCACATTTTAGTAGTCTCACATATGATTTTGATGTTAGTTAAGATTTTTAACCAAAGTGTGCAACTTTAAAAAAGTATGAGTAAAGAAGAAACTTAAAGAGCAACAAATCTTTTGCTTTATCTTAGTAAACTTTACTTATGTGTCTTTAAGTTGTACTTGAACTATTTATCCTAGTAGTTCCTAAAAATCTCTTTCAACTCCTTAGAAACTTACGGAGTATCACTAACACTATTTTATAAAATAACCCTGTGTCTCATTTTAATTCAAAGATCAGGAGTATATGAGATAAACTTTAAAATGCCCCTCTTACCCACTCTGTAATATCTCCTTTTGTTCTTGTCTTGTAGGAACCAAGTGCATAAAATTACCTAAATGGCCACAAGATAAAATGCTATTTCCTTTGTAGTCTTCCATTCCTTTTATTTGCCTCTGGTTTGTGCTATTGTACTTTTTCCAACAACAACTATAGCACATCTTCATGTGACATCTTGAATTCTCATATTACCCTTGATTATCTTTCTTTCTACTTCACAGAGAAAATATAGTATCTTGAGCAGGATAAATTCAACACAAATATGCTGCGCAAATGCACTGTTTTTCTACATCTTGTATTAGAGCTTATTAGAATCATTTATTGCTGTTGTCAAACCCATTTCTTTCTTCACTCTCTCCCATGTATACCTATATGTTGATGATTCCCACAATGCATTCCTAAACAAAATTTATTTTATATATGCAACACATATTTCCAACTCACCATAAGACTTGTTTACCTGGATGCTTTATGGTCTGCAAAAATTCAGCAAGTCCAAATCAATATATTTTCCCAGAATTATCGCTACTAATCTAAGTTAATGTAAACATTATTTAATCAAGTCACACAAGGGGGAGAAAAAAACTACAACAAACAATTCAGCATCAGATTGTTAACTCTCTCACCTCCCAACATGAAATTCATCATAAATATTTATCAGACTTACCTTTTCCCTTCTAGTGCCATCTTAATTCAAGCCCTCATTATGGTTAATATAATTTTTTTCAATAGCTGTCTCACTGTTTTTTTCTGTTTCTGTTATTATCCACTCTCAATACAACTTCTTGCACAGACTCACTGATCTTTCTAAACGTGCAAAACATTGTAGAATCTCTCTAATTATAATCTTTCAATGATGGGGCATGGTCTGTGAAATAATTTCAAAATACTTTGTAGTCCCTGCTTAATTTACCAAACTCTATCCTGATATTGGGAGACTTGGAACTTCTCAAATTGCTATACTCCATTGTAACTCCAAGTCATTGCAGAAGCTCCTCCCTCTACTTAGTTTACCTCTACTCTTGTCTCTAAATCATGAATATCTCTTTATTCTTTATTCTTTAAGATTCAGCTCAACTGAAGCCTCAAGTTGTGTTCATATTTTTACAGATGAAGACTACGTGGTTACACAATGAGTAAATGTTGGAGTAGGAATTCGAACAATTCTGTCTGCTTCAAAATTCTAAGCTCTTAGCCAGTGCTTGCTATTGTCTCCTACTTCGCATGTAAACTCCAAATGTGCTTTTATTTTTTCTGACATAAAATAAATGGAAATGTTCTTTGTGAGTCATTCATTCAAGTACCATAGCTTGCCCTTTTCCTGATAATGGCATGATTCAGAACTTTTAATAATGATTATAATTAAGCAATGATATCATTGCCCCTCTGTTTTATGAGACAATAATCCAATTCCTAAATGGCTAAACTAGAAGGCCAAAGGCAGAGCAGTTTATCACAGCTAGAGAATCAGATTACTGCTGAGTAAAACAGAGAGCGTTGATATTATTACTACATAAAGCATGTGTGAGGGTTAATAGCCCTCTATCCAAATTTTAAAAAATATTATACAGACAATATTTAAAACAGAAAGGAAGGACACTGGTTCCATTGGCTATATCTGCTAAATGCTCTTTGTATGATGGAGAAAAATTACTTCCCTCAAATAGAGCAGTTGACTTAGAGTCAAGATAACTCAGACCTTTCTTACCTGCTATATTCATTAAGTCATTTAACTTCACTGAAATTCAGTTTCCATGTTAAAGTAACAGACTCCTTGTTCTACTATTCTATAATTAAATAAGTCAAAAAGATCTTTTAATTCATATTTGATAATGGAAAGAAATATGTGCATTTGTTTGATCACTCTCAGTTTTCCTATATATATGAACAAACAAAGTATTGCACTATATTGGTACATAGTACATGTTAGAAAAGAGCAATTTCCATTTTCTACTCTAAAAAGGTACAACTTAATGCTTCTCACTTTCTTACCTCCTACATAGTCAAGTTAAAAAGGACTTCTCTACATAGGCCTCTTCCTAAGAATCTGTCACACAGTGGCTGATTGGCATATCAGACTTTCAAAAATATTAGACATTCTCACTTATTTTAACCACTGGTTTATGAATTTATATTAAAACTGTCTTTACTTCCTAAAACATCTGAAATCTACAAGACTGACTACAGATATTTGAAAGATATTATTGGCAAAAATGCATATATGTACCTATCTAAAACTTGTTTTTAAAACGAGTCCAATTTCCAATATGGATACATGAAATCAATAATTAAAACACTGTATTTAAAACTGCAGGGGACTATGTGCATGGCTATAAAAACTAATATATTGTTTTAAGGGAAAAACAATGATTGTGTATCATACAATGAGTTTGACTTTTTAAGTAACAATGGCATGAAGAGTAGAGAGTAAACATGATCACTGCCCTGAGATTAAAATTTCCCTTTATTTTAGAAATTACTGGAAAATATCTAGGAATTATTTTGATATTTCATTTAATTTTGAAAATTCAACTAGGCAATTCTAGATGATATAACTAAAAATAAAAATCAATTACTTTCAAACTAATGTAAAAACTTAATGCTTTTGACTGATTTTTATTGGTTAACTATTTTGCAACTATTGATGCTCCTCGATTTCCTTTGGGATTACATCCTGATAAACTCTTCTTAAATGTAAAATAACTTAAGTCAAAATGCATTGAATACACCTAACCTACAGAATATTATAGCTTAGCCTAGCTTACATTAGCCTACAGTTGGAAAAAACTCATTCAACACAAAGCCTATTTTATAATAAAACATTCAATATCACATGTAATCTATTGAATACTTTACTGAAACTGAATATCAGAATGGTTGTATGGGTACTTGAAGTACAGTTTCTCCTGACTGTATCGCTTTTGCATAATCCTCAAGTCAAAAAAAGCATAAGTCAAACAATCATAAGTTGGGTATCATCTCTACACAGATATGACCTTTAAAATTATAATTTTTATCACTTACATGGCTTTAGAAAAGAAAATATCTTTCTTATATCTCTTATTTTCAACCATGTGCTACTACCAAAGTACGATCCACAACTCCATCCGGATTTCCAGATTCTGTGCTTGTCTCTTTGAAATACGTCAACATTTTTAGAATGACAATGGGGTTCAGCACATGCTACCTTCAAAAATGGCACATTGGCATTTGAGACAGCAGCAGAAACAAGAAGGTCTCTCTGACTTTCTCCTATTCTTCTCCCTTAAGCAAGCCATAAAGAGTTATGTGCCCTTTCTCTAAAGTAGGTCATAAGGGTTTCATTTGAATGGTGCCCTCTTTATAACCCCAGGAAAGGAAAGTCCTTATCTCTGCTGATACAGGGACACAGAAGATAATCTGAACAAATAGGCCTTCCTAAATTCCCCCAGTTTATTACCATTAGATAGTATTCCCTTTGTCCAATCATACTTCTGCTTGACTGTTCACGCTTCAATCTAAGCACAAAAATACTAGATTATAATTAAGCAATGATATCGTTGCCCCTCTGTTTTATGAGACAATAATCCAATTCCTAAATGGCTAAACTAGAAGATTTGCCTATTTCTTTGGGTCTTCATTTCTTTATGTAGTTTCTCATCTCATGTAAAAACTATATAATAAATTTGTATGCTTCGTCATGTTAATCTCTTCTCACAGGCGCCTCAGTCAGGAACCTTGTAATGGATGAGAAAAAAAAAATTACATATTTTTTTCCTACAATGGCATGCAACTCCCTCCTACGGTCTATGCCAAGAGTCAGGAAAGTATGTCACATGGGCCAAATAAATAAATAAATCTTTATTGAAATGAATCTCCATTCATTAGATTATGTTAATCTATGACTGTTTCACTGCTATTATTGGGGCACAGAAAATGATATCCCAAAATATGGCACTTTGTCATGCTAAATGCTTTGAATTAAAGAACATTGAAAAGCCTCAGAAACAAATCTCAGAACTAAGGTCTCTCTCTGACTGTCTCCCACCCATCCACCCTTGCCTTGCTGATCCATCTTTTTTTTTTTTTTCCTGAACACCAGGAAGAACTCTTTCTGGAATTCTTTATATTATCGAGAAAGCTTCTTTCCAAAAAGAAATGCAATTATCTTAACAGCTCTTACCTAGGAATCTCATGAAATAACCAGAAAAGTTTGACCACTGGAGAAGAGAGGGGATTGGGAGTCACCACTATGCCCAGACTTTTCATCTATTTTCCTGAAGGCAGCTTCAAGAGGTAACCCAGGGTACTGTACCTGCATAAGACAACCTTTCGTTCACAATGCAGTCCTGCATCTCACCCTCCTATACCAAGAGAATCATTTACAAACCACTGTCTAGTCTTCAAACTCATTCATTTACAGCACCACCAAATTTCTCTGCCCAGTGAAAAGTACTTAAACTTTAACCATCTGAACCTTCTATGAGTTTATTCATTATTTGTACAGCTCCTGTGCTTATGATGCAGGATTTTTGCTTCTTAGCTCAGTCGATCCAGGTTCTGGTCTCACAATCAGGAAGAATTAGGCACCCGGAAACATTAAAGGGTGAGGAAGGTGGAATTTATTTATTTATTTATTTATTTATTTATTTGAGATGGAGTTTCACTCTTGTCGTGCAGGTTGGAGTGCAGTGGCACAATCTCGGCTCACTGCAATCTCCGCCTCCCAGGTTCAAGAGATTCTCCTGCCTCAGCCTCCCTAGTAGCTAGGACTATAGGCACATGCCACCACACCTGGCTAATTTTTGTATTTGTAGTAGAAGCAGGGTTTCACTATGTTGGCCAAGATGTTCTCGATCTCCTGACCTTGTGATCCACCCACCTTGGCCTCACAAAGTGCTGGGATTACAGGCGTGAGCCACTGCGCCAGGCTGAGGGCTGAATTTATTAAGAGAAAAGAAAGCTCTCAGCAAAGAGAGGGGTCCTGCAAGTAGGTTTCCATCTCCCAGATTGAATACCAGGGCCACCACACACAAGCTAAAGAGGCCAGGCTCCCCCTCTGCATAAGGTGTGAATTCCTGGTGGCTACACCCCATTCCCCCAGTGCGTGAGGGCCTTCAGTTCACTGAGGGCATGCCCAGGCAAGCCCACTGTGCAGTTTCCCGTATCTGCACCAAACATCTGGTGTAAACACTTGTGGGGTGGGATGGAGATTCTCCAGGAACCCTTCTCTATCTGGCTAGGCCTTGGTCTGCCTCCTGCCCCTATCACTTATGCATGTTAATAACTTTGTATGTTTTTCTCTTGTTAACTTGTCTTATGTTATAGAGGTATAAGTGATGACCTTTATGATAGGGAGGATCACCCTCTTTCCACCCCACACTATAACGGCAGAGTTACCTAGCTGTGGGACAGACTGTGTAATCCTCTAAATCTAAATATTTACTTCTTTGGTCCTTTACAAAACTGTTGGCTAGACTCTGTTCTAGGCCAAAACTCCTATTTCAATTTGATATTTTGTCTCCTTTTTATTTCTTAAAATCTTATCAAAATCACTTGTAGGAGTCTAAAATTATGCCATTTCCTTTTTCTTTTCTACACTTTAGCATAGGCAAATAGCTTTTAATAACAGTGAACCTCTTCCATTCCTCAACATCAAAGATCATCTTCTTTTTAAAAGCATAAGTCAAATTTCACCCACAATCTCTGTTCAAATTGAGCTCTCCTTCTTCTGAGTCTTCATAGCATTTACTTTGGCAAATTTTGATACTTACAGCATTTTCATAAATACTAGAATTATTTTTGGCCAGGCATGGTGGCTCATGCCTATAATCCCAGCACTTTGGGAGGCTGAGATTGGCAGAATGTTTGAGCCCAGGAGTTTGAGATTAGCCCGGGCAACATGGCAAAACTCCATCTCCACAAAAACATACAAAAAAATTAGCCTAGCATGGGAGCATGTGCCTGGAATCCCAGCTACCTGGGAGGCTGAGGTGGGATGATCACCTAAACCTGGGAGGTCAGGGCTGCAGTGAGCCATAATTGCACCACTGTTCTCCAGTCTGGGCAACAGGAGTTAGATTCAGTATCAAAAAAGGAAGAAAAAAAGGAATTGTTTTTGCATGTGTCTCATATCCCTTACATATTCATTAACTATTAAATAGTCATTGCTAGAAATTACTAATGTAATTATCACTATGAGATCCTTGTACATGAGTTAATTTTTAGAGCTGATAGATATTTTAGAGTTCACAATACTTACAGTTGAAGAAGCATAGAAAATGCACATAGATTGTATGAGATATAAAACAATTGAAGGAAGAGGGGAAAGAATTGTGGAGGGAGATAGAGGAGGTATGCAAAATATATAATTATTTACAGTGCAAGTAGAGTAAAATCAAAAGGGCTTGCCTGCTTCAAATGAACAAACACTTGTTAATGCCTTTCAGGGTGGCCCAAACATCTACTATGAGAAATAGTGTTTTCGAACATATCAGATTATTTTATTAATTATTTAGAGCCTTTTTTATTTCCGAAGAGAAAGTGAAATATTTGGCTCAGGCAGCATTGCTACAAAAATTTAGGTATAGGCCGGGCGCGGTGGCTCAAGCCTGTAATCCCAGCACTTTGGGAGGCCGAGACGGGCGGATCACGAGGTCAGGAGATCGAGACCATCCTGGCGAACACGGTGAAACCCCGTCTCTACTAAAAAATACAAAAAACTAGCCGGGCGAGGCGGCGGGCGCCTGTAGTCCCAGCTACTCGGGAGGCTGAGGCAGGAGAATGGCGTAAACCCGGGGGGCGGAGCTTGCAGTGAGCTGAGATCCTGCCACTGCACTCCAGCCCGGGCGACAGAGCCAGACTCCGTCTCAAAAAAAAAAAAAAAAAAAAAAAAAAAAAAAAAAAAAAAAAAAAAATTTAGGTATAAAATTATAACAAGAAATTAATGAAAAAGATAGTGGCCAATCAAAAGCCAGGAATAATGCCTGTGTGTCCTGGCTGAAATATGATAAGATATTTGAATTTTTTTTTTTTTTTTTTTTCCTTAAAGAGCTCGATGGAGCTGGATGCAGTGGCTCACGCCGGTAATCCCAGCACTTTGGGAGACCGAGGCAGGAAGACTGTCTCTCTTTTAGACCCTGTTTTGGAAAAGGTTTTTCAGTTGACTGAATCCCCTTTGCAATTACGTTTGGTCCCTCTGTCTACTTCTTTACTTGTTATAATTTTTGCTGAGAAAAATGTAAAACATTATCGACATTTTGGACAGCTTATAATCGCACCAAATGTCTCATCTAACACTAACTCTCCCATTTCCTTCTACTTTTGCTTTTTTTTTTTTTATTTTGGCGATCTTTGATAAAACAAATATATCTAGCAGATTTCTAGAAACTCTGAGATCCTCTGAGGAATAAGAAAAAGGCACTAGATGCCCTTTTTGGGGAGTTTTCTGTCTTCTTCATAGAATCCCAAAAGTCATGGGCAGGTTCCTTTCAGGTGTAAAACTCTTCACTTTTGTACTGAGTTTCCTGATCCTTTGGCATTTTTTTTCAGTACCAGGGATTACACTGTACTGTGAGAGAACACTTGGCCTTTGTGTTTTCAATGACTGGCCATTCCCTGGTGAAGGCTGCAGTTTTGGAGGTGACTGGCAGCAGTTGCAGTGAGCGGTTATTACTGCAAGGGGATACTCTTTATGTGATGAGGTAAGAAAGATGCAGTTTGAACACTTGGAGACTGTGGAAAACCTCAACACTGAAGGATATAACTCCCATGGGGAATGGGCTGAACAAAGAGTGAGCTGATTTGTGTTTGGTCACCCACCAGCATTACAGAAATATCCTCGAAGCAAGGTGTACTGTGGAAGCATAACACAGCCCGTTCCTGTGATGTTTCCTTCTTTTGATGGCTCCAGATTTAGTATAAAAATGAGATCCTTGGTTTTTATTGATCTAGGTGTTCTACCTTCCAGTATGCTTGTTTTCACATAAGTGTTAGGCTCTGGAAACTGAAAATGGTTTTTTGTTTTTGACTCTAGTTGTTGTCTCCACCCTGAGCTCAGTGCCTCAACTGGAAAACAGAGATTAAAGTAAAAGCTACCTAACTAAATAAAATTGGTGTCCTTATACAATTCTAGGGTAAATTCCTATAGTTTTGTGTTACCTTGGCATCCGTTTTTAATCTTCCTGTAACGAACACACTCAAACTCCTTTAAAAAGCTTAAATTCTCTTTCTGTGCTTTGAAATGTAAATTTGCTACACTGTTTTCTCTAAAACTTGGTAAGGGTTTTGGCATGTGGGACAGATAAATTTATCTTGTTCCATTTACAGAGGCACAACTAAATCTAACTGTTCTTTTAAACTAGTGACTTATGATTTAAAAATTTAAATTAAAGCTATAAAGCCTTTATGCTCCTTTCCATTTTTATGGGTACATGCCTACATGTCTGTTTATATATTGTCTGCATGGTATCAAATTGGCTTATAAATAAATGAGTGCTGATAAATTAAACAAATAAGCCTAAATGTTTTTCAAGCTCATGTGACTTTAGCAACCTTTTTATAAATAAAACCAGTTTTAAAATTGCTAAGAAGGCAAAAGTGAAACATCTTCAGAATTTACTTTAGACATTTTTTCCTGAGTCTGCTGGTCAGAAATATTTATACTATCTCTCATAGATGTTTCAAGATCATAACCTATTGTTCCTGTAATGTTTTTGATACTTGTTTAACTTGTTTGTGAGCTTATATCTTTGGATTTTAGCCTTTCTTTTCTGGTGTCTAGATTAGTGGCCATGCTGAGGCCTGAGATACATGTGTTCACAGCAACTGACCCACCAGCTAGAGAGCAGAACCAAGCCCAATATGATCCCATATTCCCTGGCCCAGGTGTGCCTCCTGACCACGTTGGGGAAGTGTTGGATCCTTCAAGAATTCTCTCTACAGCTCTGGTCTCTGTCCCAGGCTACGCGTCTAGTACATAACAATTAAAATTGCTTAATTCCTCATTTTTCAATGTAGATTAGGGTTACTAAGAGTTAACATTTCAATTAATATATTTAATTAAAAGTGATATATAAAAAACAATTGTGTATGAGGAAAGTAGGATGCATTTTTGCTATGGAAAGTTGTAAGAAAGGCATGAGAACATGGTTTTTGTTAAAGAAAAGGAAATTTTGCTTAGTTGAAAGGTTATTTAAAAGTTGTTTTATTTATTCATTGATTCATTTATTTTTATATAGGTGGGATCAAACTATGTTGCTCAGGCTGGCCTCAAACTCCTGGGCTTAAACAATCCTCCTGCCATGGTCCCCCAAAGTGCTGGGATTACAGGCATGAGCCACTGAGCCCAGTCAGCAACTTTGAAATCTTTAAATTATACTTTAGCTAAATGAATGATGATTATTTTACAGTAAGCTGCTATCCTAATTTGCTCAAATGTCTTAAATCTTTTATATGTGACAAACTTTGCATAATTAAAATTGTAAAATTAGGTCTTTTGACCTCAAACTAAGTTTTGGACCTCCCAAAATGGTCCCCTGGAAGCCTGAGAGAGACATATTAGGCTTGTTTTTTGTTATGCCTTATTTACAATGCTTACAAGAAGCACTGTAAAATTAGAAATGTTTAAAATTCTTTGGGTTATATTTGCTTGAATGTGTTATTAATATGGGTTTCCAAAATTATATGAGGTTTTGAAAATTTGTAAGTCTTGGTATTTTCACTAATTTGCTTTATTCTAATGCTTATTTTCTAAAAGCTCTTTGCAAATTCGAAAGTGTTGATTCTACAAAGAGGTTTACAGAAAGAATAAAAAGACTTCATCTTGTACCTGAAGTACCAGCCCAGCCACATGAAGATAGAGCAACAGGCAGGCTCTTGGGGTCCCCAATTCTAAGACTTGGCTCTTGAACAGCATTTTTGGACCTACCCCAGGCCAGAGGGAAGCCAACTGCCTTAAAGGGTGAGTCCCAGCCAAGCAGCATTCACAACAAGCTGACTTAAGAGACCTTGGGCCATAAGGGAACGTTGGCAGTAGTCTGGCAGTACTCCTCATGGCCTGCGGTGGTGGTGGTTAACGGGTGAGACTCCTGTACCTTTGGAAAGGGAATGGAAGTGGGAAGGACTGTGTCTTGTGGTTTGAGTGCCAGCCCAGTCACAATACAATACAAGAACACCAGGTAAAGTTCTGATATTTTTGACTCTAGTCCATGACTCCTGTACAGCACATATGGACCCACCCAGGGCCTGGGGGACATTGCCACACTGAAGAAAAGGATACAAGCCTGGCTGGCTTTGCCAATTGCTGATTGCAGAGTCCAAGGGCCTTGAGAGAACACAGGTAGTAACCAGGGAGTTTTTACAGCAGGCCTTAGGCAAAACACAGCACTATGCTGGTTTTGGGTCTGAGCCAGTGTAGTCATAGTAGTGGTGGACATAGAAGTGCTTGTGTCACTCCACCCCCAGCATCACGTGGCTCAGAACAGAGAGAAATTCTCTGTATGTTTGGGAGAAGGTAAGGAAAGAGAACAAGAGTTTCCCTAGTAATCCAGAGAAATCTCCTGGATCCTGCCTAAGACCATCAATGTGGTGTCTCTGTAAGTCTTCAAGAACTACAGTGTTATTGGGCTTGGGGTGCCCCATAAAGAAGATACAGCTTAGATGACAACACCCAAGTCCGTTCAAATATCTGGAAAGCTTTTCTAAGAAGGAAAAGTACAAATAAGGCCAGACAGTGAAGACTACAATAAATAACTAACTCATCAATCTTAAGACAACAAAGAACATCTAGCATCAACACCATCCAGAACAACATGTCTTCACTAAATAAACTAAACCAGGTTCCAAGGATTAATCCTGGAGAAACAGAGATATGTGACCTTTTATATAGAGAATTAAAAATAAGTGTGTTGAAGAAAATCAAAGAAATTCAAGATAACACCAAGAAGTAATTCAGAATATTATCAGATAAATTTAACTAAGGGATTGGAATAATTAAAAAAAGAATTAGGCAGAAATTCTGTAGCTGAGAAATACAATTGGCATACTGAAGAATGCATCAGTTCTTTAATAGCAGAATTGACAAAGCAGAAATAATAATTAATACAAAGTCAGAGGAAACAAAAGAAAAAAAGAATAATAAAAAGAAGCATGCTTGCAGGATCTAGAATATAGCTTCAAAAGGTCAAATCTAAAAGTTATTGGATTTCAAGAGGAGGTAGAGAAAAAGATAGGAGTAGAAAGTTTATTCAAAGAGATAGTGACAAGAACTTCCCAAACCTAGAGAAAGATATCAATATTAAAGAACAAGAAGGATATAGAACACTAAGCAGAGTTAACCCAAAGAAGACTACCTTAAGGCATTTAATATTCACACTCCTAAATGTCAAAGATAAAGGTATGATCCTAAAAGCAGCAAGAGGAAAGGAACACATAACAACAATGCAGTCCAATATGTCTTGCAGCAGACTTTTCAAGGGAAATCTTATAGGCAAGGAGAGAGCAGCAAGACATATTTAAAGTGCTGAAGGAAAAAATTTTACCCTAAAAGAGTATATCTGGTGAAAATATTCTTTAAACATGAAGATGAAATAAGGACTTTCCCAGACAAGGAAAATCTGAGGGATTTCATTAATACCAGACCCATCCTATGATAAATGCTAAGAAAGTACTTCAATTAGAGAGAAAGAAACATTAATGAGCAATAAATACCTGCAGGTATAAAACTTACCAGTAATAGTAAGTACATAGAAAAACACAGAATATTATAAGACTGTAACTGTGGTGTGTAAACTACTCTTATCCTAAGTACAAATAATAAATTATGAACCAATTAAAAAAAAAAACTACAACTTTTCAAGAAATAGTCAATACAGTAAGATATAAATAGAAACAAAAGGTGAAAAAGAGGGGAGACAAAGTTAAAGCATAGAGTTTTTGTTAGTTTTCTTTTTGTTTGTTTGTTTATGCAAATAGTGTTGTTATTAGGTTAAAATAATGTGTTAACAAAGAGAGGAACAACACACACTGGGGCCTATCCAAGCGTGGAGGCTGGGAGGAGACAGAGAATCAGGAAAAATATAAAATGGGTAATAGGCTTAATACCTGGATGATAAAATAATCTGCACAATAAACATCCAAGACAGAATGGAACAAACCTATACATGTACTATTTAACTTAAAACAAAAGTTAAATAAATAATAATGTGCTATAAGATAAATTTGCAACCCTGAAGGTAACATCAAGCCAAAAAAAATGCAATAAATACAGAAAAAATTAAAAGCAAAAAACTAAATCATATCACCATAGAAAACCAACTTCACTAGAGGAAAACAGGGAAGAAAGAAAGGGGGGAAGGAAGGAAGGAAGGAAAGAAGGAAGTCAGGAAGTCAGGAAGGAAGGGAGGGAGGACTATAAAACAACCAGAAAACAAATAACAAAATGTCCCTACTTATCAATAATAACATTAAATGTAAATGGACTAAACTCTCCATTCAAAAGACATAGACTGGCTGAATGGATGCAAAAACAAGTCTCATTGATCTGTTGCTTACAAGAAAAACACTTCACCTATAAAGACACACAGAAACTAAAAATAAAGGGATGGAAAAAGATATTCCGTGTCAATGAGAAGCAAAAAAGCGCAGGAGTTGCTATACTTATTTTAGACAAAATAGATTTCAAGACAAAAACTATAAGAGGAGACAAAGAAGGTCACTATATAACAATAAAGGGGTCAATCAGCAAGAGGATATAACAATTTTAAATATATATGCACCCAACACTGGAGCACCCAGATATACACAAAAAATAGTATTAGAGCTAAAGAGAGTGATAGGCTCCCAAACATTAATAGCAGGAGACTTAACACTCCACTATCAGCATTGGACAGATCTTCTAGACAGAAAATAGACAAAGAAACATCAGACTTAATCTGCAATATAGACCAAATATTTAATAGATAGTTGCAAAATATTTCATCTAAGAGCTAGGAGAATGCACATTCTTTTCCTTAGCACGTGGATCATTCTCAACAATAGACCCTACGTGAGGTTATAAAACAAATCTTAAAACATGTTTTAAATTGAAATAGTTTTTCAATTATTTCAAGCACCTTCTCTGACCCAATGGAATAAAACTAGAAATTAATGACAAAAGAAACTTTGGAAACAACACAAATATATAGAAATTAAACAATCTGCTCTTCAATGACTAGAGTAAATGAATAAATTAAGAAGAAAATTGAAGAATTTCTTGAAACAAATGATAATGGAAACACAACATACCAAAACCTGTAGGATTCAGCAAAAGCAGTACTAAGAGTGAAGCAGTACTAAGAGTGAAGCAGTACTAAGCAGTACTAAGAAGCAGTACTACATCAAAAAAGACGAAAAACATCAAATGAACAATCTAATGATGCATCTTAAGGAACAAGATAAAACAAACCTAAAATTAATAGGAAAAAAATAAAGATCAAAGCAAAAACAAATGAAATTGAAATAAACAACTAAAGATCAATAAAAGTTAATTTTTTAAATTTATTTTTATTTTTATTTTTATTTTTTTTGAGACTGAGTCTTACTCTATTGCCCAGGCTGGAGTGCAATGGCACAATCTCGGTTGACCAAAACCTCTGCCTCCCAGGTTCAAGCAATTCTTCCACCTCAGCCTCCCAATTAGCTGGGATTGCAGGCACCCGCCACCATGTCCAGCTAATTTTTGTATTTTCGTAGAGACGGGTTTTCACCACATTGGCCAGGCTGGTCTCAAACTCCTGACCTCAAGTGGTCCATCCTCCTTGGCCTGCCAAAGTGCTGGGATTACAGGCATGAGCCACTGTGCCCAGCTGAAAAAGTTGATTTTTAAAAACTTAAACAAAATTGACAATTCTGCAGCCAGACTAACTCAGAAAAAAAAAAGAGAGAAGATCTAAATAAATACAAACAGAAATGAAAAAGGGGGCATTACAACTGATACTGCAGAAATTCAAAGGATCATTCAAAGCTACTATGAACAACTATATGCCAATAAATTGGAAAATCTAGAACAAATGGACAAATCCCTAGATACATACAACCTACCAATATTGAACCAGGAAGAAATCCAAAACCTGAACCGACCAATAACAAGTAAGAGTATCAAAGCCATAATAAAAAGTCTCCCAGTAAAGAAAAGCCCAGGACCTGATGGCTTCACTGCTGAATTATACAAAATATTTATTTATTTTGAGAAGGAGTCTCCTTCTGCCATCCAGACTGGAGTACGGTAGCACTATCTCAGCTCACTGCATCCTCCACCTTTTGGGTTCAAGCAATTCTCCTGCCTCAGATTCCTGAGAAGCTATGACTAAGGTATGCACCACCATGCCTGGCTACTTTTTGTATTTTTAGTAGAGATAGGGTAAATAGAATTAATATCTATCCTACTCAAACTATTCCAAAAAATAAAGCAGGAGAGAATACTTCCAAATTTATTTTACAAGGCCAGAATAAACCAAAAAACCACTTCAGACCCCTATCTCCAATGAATATATAAGGAACTCAAATAACTCTACAGGAAAAAAATTTAATAATCTGATCAAAAGATGGACAAAATATTTAAATAGACATTTCTAAAAAGAAGATATACAAATGACAGACATATGAAAAGGTGCTCAACATTGTTAATCGTCAGAGAAATGCAAATCACAACTACAATAGGATTTTATCTCACCCCAGTTAAAAGGGCTTATATGCAAAAGAAAGGCAATAGCATATGCTAAGGATGCGGAGAACAGCGAACTATGGTACACGTGTATTATGGTGGCGAACCATAGTACAACCACTATAGATCACAGTTTGGCAGTTCCTCAAAAAACTAAAAGTAGAGCTATCATATAATCTAGCAATCCACTTTTGTTTGTATATCCAAAAGAAAGCAAATCAGTATACTAAAGAGATATTTGCACTCCTGTGTTTGTTGCAGCACTGTTTACAATAGCTCAGATCTGGAAGCAATCTAAGTGTTCATCAACAGATGATTGGATAAAGAAAATGTGGTACATACACACAAAGGAATCCTATTCAGCCACAATAAAGAATGAGATCCAGTCATTTGCAACAACATGGAAGGAACTAAAGATCATTATGTTAATGATCACTATGTTAAGCCAGGCACAGAAAGACAAACATTGCATGTTCTTACTTAATTGTGGGATCTAAAAATCAAAACAATTGAATTCATGAACATAGAGAGTAGAAGGATGGTTGCTAGAGCCCAGGAAGGATAGTTAGGGATTGTGGGGGAGGTGGGGATATTTAATAGATATAAAAAAATATAGAAAGAATGAATAAGATTTACTATTTGATAGCACAATAGGGTGGCTATCATCAATAATAACTTAGTTGTACATTTTGAAATAACTTAAAAGAGTGCAATTAGAGTCTTCGCAATTCGAAGGATAAATGCTTGAGGGGATGGATAACCCATTCTCCATGATGTGCTTTTTTCACATCGCATGCCTGTATGAAAACATCTACCCCGTAAATATATACATTTACTATGTTCCCACAAAAAATTTAAAAAAAAGAAAATTTATTAGCTAGTCTGAAACTACAGAAAATGGAAAATAATGCCTTGAAACAATTACCCCCAGGCATGTGTGTTCAGGGTGTGACTGAAGTCTCATGCTCATGTCTTCCTGGCCCTGATACATTTCACATACATCGCATTCCTCAGTCTGCTCTGCGCCACTTTTCTTTCTCATCTGAAATGACTTTTTATGACTTCCTGTTTGAAACATTGCTGATTGTTTTTATGTTTTGTTTTCCATAGTTAAGAAAACTTTTTCTTTTGAGCTACTTATAGCTCACAAAAAATGGCTAAAATATATTTTCATGAGCAAAATTGAAACATTTTTGTTTCTGCCTACCTGATTTATTCAGAATTTGAAAACTATTCATAAACATTTTTATTTTATGGTCATATAGTTATTAGCATAAGTTCAATAGGAATCTGTTTTGTTTAGTAACAGAACACATTGGAAATATCAGTTATTTTACCAAGGCTTTCACTGCAATGTCATATTTTCAAATGTTACTAGACTGCTTTGAGATATTAAGACAGATTTTATAAAGCCAATAGACTTAGAAAAAGACTGGCCTGGTACCTTGTCTCCACGGTTCTCTTACAGGGTTTCTGAACTAGTAGTAAGTAAAATATGTGTTAAAAGAAAACCCTTAGACAAATTAAATTTAACAGAGTTTAATTGAGCAAAAAAACAATTCACAGATCAGGAAGCCTCCTAAGTCCAAGTAGCTTCAGAGAGACTCCAACACAGCCAGCCACA
Organism: Theropithecus gelada; assembly: GCF_003255815.1. Taxonomy (NCBI): domain Eukaryota; kingdom Metazoa; phylum Chordata; class Mammalia; order Primates; family Cercopithecidae; genus Theropithecus; species Theropithecus gelada. Next base: position 70,583,434 of record NC_037683.1, on the reverse strand, counting down.
TTGTGGAAGAAGATTTATGGACACAAAACGGGAAGTGACATACATAAAATGGAAATGAGGTACAGAAATAACCAGATTGGTGTTTGCCTTATTTGAACCTGATTACAGCAGTTGACCACCTTTGATTTGCCAAAATTCACTGATTGGCACAAGAGCAGGTTACAGCCTCTTTAAATGTCCAGTTAGACCATAGTCCTCTGTGCACAGAGAACGCTTTAGGTCAACTTAAAATATATAAGGAGGCAGCTGTAAGCTAAACTTAATTTAACAAACATCACTTTCTGAGAGCCCGAGCAACCTCAAAATATTTAGAGAACTTTGAAAAGACAGGAACTCACCCAATTTGTACAAGTATTACAAGCACAGTCTGATAGTAAATCCTGGCTTGCTTTCCTAGTCCTAGGAGATTTTTAAAAGTCGAATCTGAAATTTCTGAAAAAATTTAGCAAAGTCAACTTAAAAATACTCCATATGGCCAATCACTATGCTTGCTGAACTTTATACAAATAATCAGGCTCAAGTATAATAAGACTAAAACTTATTTTGCCAACAAATTCATTCTGCTATGATTTATCTTTGGTAATAAAAAAAAAAAATAGTTAGCTGGAGAGAAAAAATATATATTTCAGAAGATAAATAAGCACACTTGTTATTAGACTCTAGCCCTGTCCATTGTTTTGTGAGATTTTATGATTTTCCTACAATAATTGCACTGAAACCTAAATTCTTTCCTGGCTACAAGCTCCAAACCAAAGTTTCCATTTTTTTCTTTGATTTTTCTTATTTGGACTTAATGAAGTCTTTTTCCTGAGACTCTGCAAGCTGAAGTTCATGTAAAAACCATCATGTGGCATACAAACTTACAGACCCGAAAAATCTGTCATATTGCCACTGTCTGCTTAAACTTTAACTGATGATGCCTTGAGTCTAACATCAAGGCAACTCAACTGATTGTTCTCCATACTGTAAGGAAACTGGTTTATAGACAGTTCCAAACATTAATTTTTGTTTTTCTTCCATTTGAGAGACTGTCCACAACATAATCTCTCCTAATAAACACAAATATTTCATTGTATTGGCCTATTCCCAGAAATCCTTTGCCACTCGTGTATTAACTTGCTTATACTCTCCACAGACACAACTCAGCTTTTAATTTGTGAAACTTCTATGAAAGTTTCAGACAGGAGAATGTTGGGGTAGAAAAAATGATTTCCAAAGTATAACACTCAGTCATGCTGAGTGATTTTGAAGATTGAAAAGCCTCAAAAAAATAAGCCTCAGAATCAAGGTCCCTCTAAACTTGTCTTATTTCTCTTCCTACCCCCACTCAAGCTCAAAGAGGGACTCCCTCTGGAATGTCCTTATCTAACCAAGAAAGCCTTTTAACAAAAGAAACACAACACAGTTCATTTATCTGTTAGAGTAGGTAGTTAGGCAGATATGAGCAGGGCAGAAGAGTGCTCCCCCCAGAAATGTCAGGCCACCATCAAGTGATGGTCAGGCAGTTGTTAAACTGTCTCTCTAAAATCATTGGTTGCAGCTGACTCCAAGGGAAAGCAGTCTCCCAAAAGACAGAAAACACTAGCAGGTTCCTGGTAAGATCACAGGAGCTGAGTAACTGGTTTCAAGCATGTGCACTAAAAGCCAAAATGGCAGAATTTAACTGGTATATGAACTCTCTCTAGGAACCCTTGACTGGTAAGGGAAAAACACCTCAAATGAGCATGCACACAACTTCAGTAAACACACTGTGCGTGTGGTCCCTCCTAAATGCTGGCAGGCCACTGCGCAGGCAGACAGCTTGACCTAGGGAAAAATCAAGGGAGACGAAACGTCAATTTTAGAACCACGCCAAGGTATGACAACCCTAAGTCAAGGGTAGGACAGAGCACTTGGATCGCTCCTTACGGGCTTAGCCCTCTTCCAAGTGTACTTTACTGCCTTTCATTTCTGCTCTAAAGCTTAATAAATTTGATTCCTGCTTTAAAACTTGCCTCAGTCTCTCACTCTGCCTTATGCCCCTTGAACAAATTGTTTCCTCTGAGGAGGCAAGAACCGAGTTTGCTGCAGACAGATCAAATTCCCCGCTGCTAACATACTTATTAACCTATTGCAGAATATCTCGGTTGTCTCCAGCTTTTGGCAGTTGTGAATACATTTCTATAAACGTTTATGTGAAGATTTTTGTGTGGACATAAGTTTTGAATTCATCTGGTTAAATACCAAGGAACATGAATGCTGGAGTGAATAACACTCAATTTAACTTTGGAAGAAAATGCCAGACTGTCTTTCAAATTGATTGTAGCATATTGCATTCTGCTAGCAATGAATGGAAATTCCTGTTGTTCTACTTGCTGTCCACTATTTAGAATTGTCAGTATTTTGAATATTAGCAATTCCAATAGGTGGGTAGTAGTTTCTCATTGTTGTTTTTATTTGGAATTCCATAATGACATAAATGTTGACCATTATTTTCACGCCATTTTTTTGCCATCTGTATATCTTTTGGTGAGGTATATGTTCAAATTTTAAAATTCCATTAAGATTTTTTAAAACTGTGAAGTGTGAAGAGTTCCTTGTATATTTTGCAAATAAATTATCATACATATATCTTGCAACTATTTTGTCTGTATCTTTCTCTTAAATTCCCTAAAGTTTCTTTCACAGAGCAGTTTTTAATTTTAATAAAATTCAACACATCATTTTCGTTTTATTACTTTTCTCAAGATTGAAAAAGTGCTATTTATTTGACAAAAAACTTTTGCATTTAACAAAGAAATGTCAATAATTTGTATATACATTAATTAAAAATATTTTCACTAAGCACAAAATAGAATAATTCCCATTTTTTTTCACCAGTAACTCCTTTGAAAGAATGTCTAAAACTTAATCAGTTTATCTAGGTTTTGAACTAAGAAATCTAAAGCTGCTAATGAGAGTTTCTAATTAATATGAGATGATCCAGTTAACAACCTTGAGGTCAGATAATGTGAGGTCATATAATGTGAGCTTTAAAAAGCTTTGTTTAATCTATACATTCTAACTGAGGGGATTCGTCGGCCTCTGGCTGGTAAGCACACATCTATGTGCCAGATACCACACACACACAAACACAATTGAGTAGTATCATGTGTAGAAGATAAATGACATATGATCTTTGTATATTTGAGGAAAATAATGTCTAATTTTCTTTGGTGTATGTATTAGTTTATTCTCACATTACTATAAAGAACTGAGACTGGATAACTTATAAATAAAAGAGGTTTAAGTGACTCATGGTTCCCCAGGCTGTACAGGAGCATGGCTAGGGAGGCCTCAGAAAACTTACTATCTTGGCAAAAGGCAAAGGAAAAGAAGCATATCTTTACATGGTGACATGAGGAAGAGAGTGAAGGGGGAAGTGCTACATATGTTTATTTATTTATTTATTTTTGAGATGGAGTCTCGCTCTGTCACCCCAGGCTGGAGTGCAATGGCTCAATCTCGGCTCACTGCAGCCTCTGCCTCTTGGGTTCAAGCAATTCTCCTGCCTCAGCGTCCTGAGTAGCTGAGATAATTAAATTAGCCCAGCTAACTTTTGTGGGGTTTTTTTGTTTTTGTTTTTGTTTTTGTTTTGTTTTGTTTTGTTTTTGAGACGGAGTCTTGCTCTGTCGCCCAGGATGCAGTGCAGTGGCGCGATCTCGGCTCACTGCAAGCTCCGCCTCCCGGGTTCACGCCATTCTCCTGCCTCAGCCTCCGAATAGCTGTGACTACAGGCGCCCGCCACCACGCCCGGGTGATTTTTTGTATTTTTAGTAGAGACAGGGTTTCACCATGTTGGTCAGGCTGGTCCCGAACTCCTGACCTCGTAATCCACCTGCCTAGGTCTCCCAAAGTGCTGGGATTTCAGGAGTGAGCCACCATACCCAACCCAGTGCTACACACTTTTAGACAATCAGATCTCATGGTAACTCTATCATGAGGCAGTACTGTGGGGATGCTAAACTATTAGAAACCACCTTCTAGATCCAATCACTTCCCCCCAGTACCCACCTTCAACACTAGGGATTACAATTTGACATAATATTTGGGTGGGGACACAGAGTCAAACCCTATCAGCATACAATTAGTGAGGAGCAGAGAGACATACAAATTATGAACCTACAAGGGAGAACCAAGCAAGGGCAGTAGAAGAGATGCAAGTCCTTTGCCCTGGGGATACCATGAAAGGACACAAGGAGGCTTCAGGGACCAAGTGGCATCCAGGTCAGACCAGGAACATGAGTATATGTCAATGTATGTGGGGAGGGATCTTCAAGGTTGGAGGAAACAAAATGATCTGAGACACCAAGCCACAGGACTACAGCCTGTTCAGAACACAGTGAAGCACTTGTTCTGGGTAAAAGAATGGAATCTAATAAAAGACTATATAAAATTCAGAAGAACCTCACCAAACAAGAGCCAAGAACAACACTGGTCTGTATATTTTAACATCAATTAAATAGAGAATCGGCAATGGCCTGTTAAAACTAAGAGAAGAGCAAAGTATCTTCAGAAAGGTGGAGGCATCGCATGATTAAGTAGCCAAGAATCACCCTATAGACCACCTCTGCTTCTACCTCAAGACCCCAGTATCTTGGAATCAAAGCCACTAGCAATAACCGTTATTAATGAAAAATGCCTGCTGAAAATGTAAATTAAAAATGATACAGGTAAACAAAATTCAAAACAAAAAGAGATAAACAGAGCAAACTTTCATCTCTCATACCCCACATATGCCCTAACTGTCATGCTACTGAAAACAGGGTCTGCCTCGTTACTTAAACTGATTCATTACTGTAAAACATAACAGAATTCAGCATATTGATTATCCTCCTGCATCCCTCCCAATCAAAAAAAGTAAGCACCACACAAAATATAAACTTAGCCCAGATGAAACTAAGAATCAACCTAAGGATCCTATTGTAATATTACTATACTAACCCTGGATATTTGAATTCTCTTACAACCTATTTACAAAAAAATCTCCATTCTGAGAGCTCTGAAAGCACTAAAAACATTGTTGCATTTTATTCCTCCTCTTGAAGTAGTTCAAAGTCTTGAAATACAGCAAATTTACATCTTTTTCTACACTACCACTATAAGCGGGTGATCATTATAAAAGACCTACAACTGAAATCTTCATCCCATGATTCTTGGGCTATTATAATTTGTTTCCTCAGATTAAACACTAATCTAACAATGGGAAACACACACACAAAGATGAAAAATCATACAAAAATTTTAAGATGCAAAAAATAAAAATAAAAATCTGTATAATCCCACTAACAATCCACACTTTCCTAAAAACAACAACAAAAAATTATTTGGTTTACCCAAGCTATTGGCATTTTTAAAAGTACTCAAGAAATTAACACCTATGAAAACAGTGGAAAATTTAAGTAGGAGCATAAAACTCAAATCAACTCATTTTCTGGCAAAGAGTTCTTCCAAAATGCCAACTTCACAAGAAAGGATGTTTGGCAAACGGTTAAATTTTAGGTATTATGCTTTTTGTTGTTATATCTTAAATCTCATTGCCAAACCCAAAGTCACTTAGATTTTTTTCCTATGTTCTCTTTTATAAGTTTTATAGCTTTGAACTTTACATTTATGTCTGATTCATACTGAATAAATTTTTGTGAAAAGTAGAAGGTCTGTGACTACATACATTTCTTTTTGCATGTAGATGTCCAGTTGCTCCAGTACTGTGTTGAAAAGACGATAATTTCTTCATTGGATTGCTTTAGCTCCTTTGTCAAAGATCAGTTGGTTGTATTGCTGTGGATCTCTTACTGGGCTCTATTATATTTCATTGACCTCGCCTCCTATTCTTTCAGCAATATCACACTATTTTGATTTCTGTAGCTTTATAGTAAGTCTTGAAGTCAGGTGGTGTCAGTCCTCCATCTTTTCCTTATTCTCCTTATTCTTCAAATTTGAGTTGTTTATTCCATAACTTTTGTCTTTTCACTTGAACTTGAATAAATTTATGTTTAAAAACCACTTTTTAGAATTTTTATTAGAATATTATTGAATCTATTGATCAAGTTGGGAAAATTTGATTATATTAACCATACTGAATCTTTCTATCCATGAATATGGAATATCTCTACATTTATTTGGGACTTTTAAATTTTTTTATCACTATTCTGTCGTTTTCCTGATATAGATCTTTTACATAATTTGTCAGACCTATGTAGGTATTTCAATTTTTTTTTTTTTTTTGGTGCTAATATAAATAGTGTTAGGGTCTTAATTTCAAATTTCTTTTGTTATTGGTGACATATAGGAAACCATTTGACTTTTGTATACCAATTTTGTACCCTGCAACCTTAATATAAGCACTTATTCCAGAAATTTTTGTTGATGTTGATTATAATGATTCTTTGAGACTTTCTTTTTTTTTTTTTTCTTTATTATATTTTAAGTTCTAGGGTACGTGTACACAATGTGCAGGTGTGCTACATATGTATACATGTGCCATGTTGGTTTGCTGCACCCATTAACTCGTCATTTACATTAGGTATTTCTCCTAATGCTATCTCTCTCCCATTCCCCCAGCCCATGACAGGCCCCAGTGTGTGATGTTCCCTGCCCCGTGTCCAAGTGTTCTCATTGTTACATTGCCACCTACTGGTGAGAACATGCAGTGTTTGGTTTTCTGTCCTTGCGATAGTTTGCTCAGAATGATGGTTTCCAGCTTCATCCATGTCCCTACAAAGGACATGAACTCATCCGTTTTTATGGCTGCATAGTATTCCATGGTGTATATGTGTCACATTTTCTTAATCCAGTCTATCATTGATGGACATTTGGTTTGGTTCTAAATAGGCAATATTATCATATAGAAATATTTTAGTTGTTCTCACACTACTAAGAGAGTCTTACCCCAGACTGGGTCATTTATAAAGAAAAGAGATTTATGAAATACTATGCAGCCATAAGAAAGAATGAGTTTATGTTCTTTGCAGGGACAGGATGAGGCTGGAAGCCATCAGTTTCAGCACACTAACACAGGAACAGAAAATTAAATACCACTTGTTCTCACTCATAAATGGAAGCTGAACAGTGAGAACACATGGACAGGAACATCACACACTGGGTTCTGTCAGGGAGTGGAGGGCAAGGGGAGGGAGAACACTAGGACAAATACCTAATGCATGGGAGGCATGGGGGGCTTAAAACCTAGATGATGAGTTGACAGGTGCAGCAAACCACCATGACGTATGTATACCTATGTAACAAATCTGCACGTTCTACACATGTATCCCAGAACTTAAAGTAAAATAAATAGAAAAGAAAGGAAAGAGGTTTAATTAACTCACAGTTTGACATGGATGGGGAGACCTCACAATCATGCCAGAAGGCAAATGAGGAGCAAAGTCATGTCTTACATGGCAGCAGGCAAGACAGCTTGTGCAGGAGAACTATCATTTATAAAAACATCAGATTTCATGAGACTTATTCACTGTAATAAGAACAGTATGGGAAAATAGCCTGTGTGTCAGAACTTCCCTTCAGCTCACTTTACTTAAGTGTTAACAGAGCTATTTTAAAACATTTGACTTAGGATTTGATTTGTTTGTCAGAGTTCGATGGAGAGCCTGATCGAGGTATTTGGTTTGAGATGGGGGAAAAAAAGTATTCATGAGTCAGTGACTAGATATATAAATTTCCTATTGTTGCTGTAACAAATTACCACTTCAGTGACTTGAAACACATAAATTTATTGTCTTATAGTTCTCTAGGTCAGAAGGCTGACACAGGTCACTGGTTTCACCAGGATAAAATCAAGGAGTCAGTAAGAATGTGTTTCTTATTAGAGGCTGTAGGAAAAAAAAAAAATCATTTTTTTGTTGTAGAACTGAAGCCCCAGTTTTCTTGATGGTTGTCAGCTGATTATCATTCCCAGTTTCTACATATTATATGCATTTTTTTTTTGGCTTATGGTCCCCCTCCTCTATTTCCAAAGCCAGCAACAGTGGGTTGAATTCTTCTCATGGCTCATGGCTCTGATCCACTCTTCTGTCTCCCTCTTCTACCTTTCAGGATTTGTTTGATTGCATTTGGCCCACCTGAATAATCCAGGATAATCTCCCCTTTTCAAGGTTTCTAATCTTTATCAACAAAGTTGCTTTTCCATGTAGGGTAATATATTCATAGGTTCCAGAGATCACATCAAGGGTGTCTTTGGGACAAGGGTGCATTATTCTACCTGCCACACTTGGTAGTAAGGAGAACAAAAGAATTAAAGTCAAGTAACAAAATGTTTAAGTGAAGGTCAAGGAAAATTATCCATTTTTTGTATAAGAAAGACACAGTGGTTCAAATAAGAAAATCATTTATCATAATGGTGGGCATTTAATATATATATTTTCAAGTTCATAGAAGATGGTTGTCTCAACATTCATCGCTCTTTCCAGTTTTTTCTTAAAAGATATTCATCTGATGCATCTATTATCTTAAACTCTTCTGAGATATAAGGAAGTATATAGAATTTTAGCCTTTAAATATTCATTTTTTCCAAAGGTTGGAGAAATACTTGTTTCATTGAAGTATCTGGAGTGCTTGAATAATATTAAAATTTTTATATGATCACCTATTACTATGACGACTATTAATGGGAAAGCAAAGGGTGAAGGGGAAACAGACACGGTTTCTAGGATGTTCAGGTTCCAGTTGAATGAAAGTATCATAGTTTGCTTTTCATTCCTACAATACTTTTCTTACCTTAATTTATTTAAGATTATGGTCTTAAATTAAATAATTTAGATGATTTTTAAACCGATTCTTCTCCAATGTGCAGTTTTAGCACAAGTCTGTCTTATTTCTTTGCGATATTTTTTGGTGACATTTCCCGGGCTGTTGTTTGATGTTTGATGCCCGGGCACATTGTTTAATGGATTGTGAGCATCCATATCTTGCACATTTGAGTTGAATTTAAAGACACAGAAAAGCCAATTTTTTTTTAACTTGGGTTTTAATTGTTTCCCACAGAAACTATTAGCCCAGCTAAATACCTATTAGTATGTTTTATATAAAATGGAATAAACTCAAGAAGGAAGTTTCACTTTCATTTAACTAGTTTTATGACTTTATAGTGTGTAGTGGTAACATTTTAGGATAAAAGGTAACATTTTGATTGCAAACTTTGAATTGCCAAGTATATTAACAAACTAAAGGAATGTCATAATATGTGCTAAAGTATATGTAATAAAATTAACCTACACATTTAAGGTGGTATTAAGTAAACCTTATTTTTAATCTACTAAATTCAGACATAGTAATTCCTAGTAGAAACAGAAATTTGATAGCAAACGTAACAGTGTATATTATTGAAGCTCTTACTGATAATCTCCTGCAATCAATTTTAATAAAAATTCCAAGGCAGATACATAGCATAAACTTGCACAGCGAATTGTAGGTCTAACAGTCTAATGTAAATATGTAATATTTCTTCCTATAAAGAGATGTGGTGGTCCTCTGCTAAATCATACTTCATAGTTCCATTTTTCAAGGGACTTATTTTCAACAGCAGTGTTGAGTATTCTTTAGGCCCTTCTTGGGAATTCTCATGCTCTCATGCTGCTATTTCTGGCAATCAGAATGTGGACAATGTCATCAAACTGGTTTAAAGTCTATTGCTAGGTGTATTGCTTCCACCTTGAGTCATCAGCTATGCTGTTCTTCCTGAACTGATTAGGAATTTTTCAGTTGCACATAAGCAAAATCTGACTTCAACTGCTTTTTTTTAAAGGGGAATTTACTGAGACAGTAATGTGTCTTACAGAACCCAAAGATAAAAACCAAAGCTGGCGGTCAGAAGCAAATGGAACTAAGAACTATGCATCTCCAGATTCTGAGGCCACTTCTTATCCCTGCTCCTAAGTATGTCCCATTCCCTCCACTCTTCCTCCTGCCTTCCCTTTTATTCCCCTCATATCACTTCCTCTCCTGTCTCCTCCTCATTTTCTCCAGACATTTATTCTCCAGACATTTACTCTTACACAGTAAATACAATAATTCACATTAAGGGTTAGTACTATTAAATACCATCACCAGGTGGACATTCATCTCCATTTTCCCAAGTATAGAAAATGAATTTGTATTTAATAGCATTTTTACTGGTTGGTAGGTTAGACTTGGCCAAGCAAACATTTTCTGTTAAAAGATAGACAGTAAAATGTTTTAGGCTTTGTGGGCCATGTCGTCACTGTAGTTTTACTCAACTTTGCCAAGATTGTGCAAAAACAGTCATAGAGAATGTGTAAATAAATGAGTGTGACTGTGTTCCAATAAACTTTATTGACAAAAACAGAAAAGGACTGGGTTTAACTCACAGGCCATAGGTTGCCAGTTTTAAGTTAGGCTATACCACATACATTTTCTCTTCTAGTGCTCTGTTTTCACTGTGGACTCAACTATTTGAAGTGGCTGATCGAGGTTACTTGTTGCCAGTTGGTTTTAAATATTAGTTTGAGTTGCACAGACACCTCTAACCCTCCAAATTTGTCTGGGTTATATTCCATTTTGGTCTTTATAACCAGCCTATTCTCAATCAACAGAGTTGAAGAGCTACGGATTATTTTTCTTCTGCCTTGATGTATAGTAACACCAGATCCTTGTGATAGTTTACTTTTTGTCATAGTTGGCTTATAATTCTCAATGTCTCTTCACTTCTTAGAAAGCAACAACGAAGAATTTGATCTAAATTAAAAGTTTGATCTAGCATCCAAATTAATTTTGACTGCTTCAGATATTGGCACTGGTGTTGCTTCCTGCAAGCAAACTTTGGACATAGCTACTGAGTGATGCTTCAGACATAGCTACTAGGTGATGCTTCCTGCATGCTGATTGCTTCAGAAATTCCTGATATGCTACCTTTTACCAACATGAAGAGCTACTCAGTCTGTAACTTTTTTGTTCCTCTTCTGGATGTCACTCAACTACTGTATCTAACCTTCAATTTAGATTAGTTGATTGCTGATGTGTTCACTGTTCTCATCTATTATCTTCTATTTCTAGGCTATTCCTAGAAACTGAGACTACCCAGTAAATTTATTCATTCATTTATTTATTTTGGTTCCTATTCCTGGTCTGTTTTGTATCTGTGATGATTATTAATAAATATAATTTTCTACTCTAAAAGTAGCCATTAGCCAGGAGAACAATGAGAAGACATTTAACTACACAATGATTTCCTTATCTTCTTTGACTAAAATGCAATAAAGTACATTTAGATAGGTCAATCACGATGCCTACAATCTTTTCTTCCCTTTTCTGAGAGGAACAGCTATATTCCCTAATTCATTTTAGAAAAACAATCCTGTTCACTATTAGAAATTACCTATTTCCTACCAAGTGAGACTGGCTATATCCTCAGGGCCAGGTTGACGACTCTGTCAAGTCAAAATATGCCTGGAGCGTCATTCAGTTAGTAGTAGTGACAGAGCACAGGAAGATTCAAAGAGAAACAGAGATAATTGTTAAATCATGTTAACATAGCACATTAAATAGAAATTCAAGGATTCCTGTTCTGATTAGGAAACCCCCATAGACAGTGGCTCCTCCCAGACTGACTTGGATCCTGATCTGTCTTCAAAGCCGTAAACTATGTTACCACATTGTTGAGGTCTGAGTCTCTGCCTATCTTTGGTTCCTGTGATTTTCATTTATTTTACTGACATGTGCTGCTTTATAATAAACTCATTGTTAAAGATAATCTGAGTCTCTAATTCATGTGTTCTGAAGGAAATAATGACTGCATAGACCCTAACACAAACAAACAAAAAATAGAGAAAACATTTTTGTTTTTGTGTAATCAAATAGAACACCAAGAGAATATACCATTGTAAAAATAATAGGTTTCCTGAGTCCTATTTTATTTTCTACCTATGTACTTACGTTTGTATCATAAATTAGGAGATACTGAAAAAAGTTAATAATGTCACATTACAGCTATATAATATTGGAACACTCTGCCCTTACGAGGCTAATCAAAAAGTGTTATTACGAATGAACAGAACAGTGAGGGTAATTAGTGGAGGATTACCTTTAACAGATATTAATTTCATTTAGATCTGTTAAGTGTGGGTAATTTGGTGGGTGCTGTGAATAATAATAGAAAACATGGAGAAGTTGGATGTAAGCAAAGGATGTAATTTTAAAGAACAAAAGACATTGAATTATAATGAAATTGGAAAGACTGGTTAGTTTTGTGGAAAACTAATGCAGTCTATTAACATATTCTTGCACTGCATATGTAAAGTTCATAAAGATATGTGATGTTTCCAATTAACTTGATTGACATACCAGAGTTTTATATCTTTAATAGATGGTATATTTGTTGTGTTGACATGAAAATAAAATTTATTCTTGAAGTACCAAAATAAAGCATTTGTTTTACAATTAGACTTCATTTCAAGCTATGATGTATAATACATACGATGTTAGTGTAGAAATATTTGTTAATTTTTGAACAGTTACTCAAAAGTAGTCTGATTTTTTATAGTAATAAGAAGATAGCATGAATTATAGTTTTCTTGGTTTGAAAGCACAGCACTAGGCAAACTTTTCTAAAAACATGGTCAATATTTATTTTCCACATGGTAGTCATTAACATTTTATTTGTGAAGCTGATTTCAACACTATCAGATTATTTTTACTAAATCACAAAGATTTTGACTGATTTATTTAGTGAATGCTCACATACTACTAGGCACTTTTCCTATTTTGTCAATAAAACAATAGCTATCTTTCATTGATTTTTAAATGTGCATCAGGCAATGTGTTGAGCCCTTACATATGTTATCTTATTTAATCTCTGTGACAACCCACACAGACAAAAGTAACCAGGTTTCAAATGGTGAAAAACTTTTCCAGAGGTAGCTAAGATGGTAGTAGGATTGGAGTTCAAAGCCCTGTCTTCCTATAATCACATCAAACATTTTATAATTTTCTAAAGTCAGTGTTCAGAGACATGCTGTTTTTAAGATGCTCTAAATCGTAAACAATTTTCATATGAGCAAATGCATAGTTTTCTGCTTATAAGAGATTTGTCATTAGCAGTTCTCAGATGCAAATGAATTTGCAACAACATCAATAACAAATTATCAGTATCATTACTACTACAGCCAGGTAAAGTGGAGCAACCAAACTGAAGATTATTATTTGTCTGAGAAATTTACACTTTCTCAGAGACTCCACACTGCATTATTTACTGTTAAAAAGGAAGAGAGCACATCCCTCCATATTTAGATGTGTCACTTGCTGACATCATTTTACATAATTAATTGCCAAGACTCCTCTGTTCTAAGTCACTTAAAGGCAAAAATTGTATTTAATGCTGGCATATGGAGTATTTGTTATATTAACATTTTCTCCATGCAGTCATCCAAAATGAGAGATACAATTATTTTTTTTTTCTGAGTTTATGCCTTCATCTCTTGCAGTAGGTGGTCCATCGGACTTAAGTTTAGTTTGAAAATTAAATTGCTATATAAAGGCTTTGTAGTTTCAAATTATGTTGTATAACTCAGAAAAACAGAAAAGTAAGCGTTTTCACAACTGTTAACGTATTATAGATATTAGCATCCTAATCCATTAACAAATTATACAGCAGCAGCACTAATAGATAAATTATCATTTCAAAGCTGCTACTGGAGAAGTGACTTTATTGGTCTAATTTTTTTTTTTTTTTTTTTTAGTGTTGCTTTTCCTTTCTTAGAGAAAGCATCCAGCCTACGAAAGCATGTGGTGAGCATTTTAAGATGGCAAATGGGAGGCCAACCAGTGAAAAGAACAAAGGGTGATTTGTGGTTCTTTAGTACATAACAATAATAAATAGCAAAAACCTTCTTCATAACATCTTTTATAATTGTGAAATTCTTGTAGTGTGGTAGCCATAACATTTTATAATCACATATTTGCTTTTATAAAGTATTATTTATTCAATTTTTTTTCTGATACTGTATAATAATGATGGACTGAGGAGACTACTTTTCTGAATCATATGCTAAATAATGCAAGAGATTAAACTACTCAACCTTAATATGTACTACACAGATTGTTGCATTTTAAGTCCTAAAACTTTGTGTTCCAAATATGGAGCATATGATGTGTTTCTAGGATTAGCTTTTAAGCATCTCCACATTCTTCTAGTAATGGCCAAAGATTGTCAATTTCCTGAATTGCCATTTGTTTTTTGGTTGTTTTATCTTCCCAGTCTAGTTTTCTGCATTGCTTGCTCTTAGATAGATTTAGGTTTAATTATAATGTGTTAAGTCTACATCTCAGATCCTGTGTGTTGGCAATGTTTTTACAGACTTGTCTACTACATTTACTGATTTAACATATTTGCATGCTGAAATTAAAGGGACAGTACCTCTGCCAAAGGTAAAACAAATGGAGGACCAGGCATAGGATACTTTTGCTAAAATAGCAATGTATGGTAACTTAATATGTAATATTATTATCATTAATTTTAGTGTTTCAGGAAGTAATTTTCATCTTCCTAGCATTGTTTTTCATCCCTTGCTTGCATTTAAATTTATTTGAGATTTTTCACCCCCTGGTGTTTATGTGACAACAGAACTGTTTGTCTCTGTGAGACTGGGAAAAAATAATTGAAGGGTTCTTAGAAACAATTAAGGAAGGTTTCATATATGCTATCTTTTCAAAAGTTACATTTACTAAAAAAACAAAAACAAAAACAAATGTCTGACGTTTGCTCCATTTTCTTGGCCAGATTAAAACTAGAGGCTACAGTAACAGTATTTTGAAGATGATATGTACGACCACAATTTGGTGTTTCGATATTCTAGTTTTCAAACAGGATATTTTATTTTGCTTCAGTGTTTTCTTTTGACAATATAAAATGTACTGACGAAGTGAGAGGCTGGAGAGACTGTAGCTGCTGTCTTTTTGCAGATGAAGTGTCATACCTCTTGGCAGCCTCAAGTGCTGAAATCAGTTGCTTATTTTCCAAAGGATATTAGCTGTTGGATCAGACAACATCTGGGCTCTGAAATATGTTCAGGTTGAAATTGGTCCTAAATGTTAAATTTAAGTGTTGACTTTGATCTTTGAGTATCACTATACTTTCATTGCTGTCTGCATCAAATCACCTTTCTACATATAAACATTTTTACATGCTGTTGAAAGCATCACTGGAGCAAGCATAGTGGGTAGAGTACAATTAATAATGATTATACATGCGTAAACTAAACCTGCTATGATTTTGGCATTCTTTCCCATAGCAGTGGTTCTCAAGCCTTTAGCAGTTATGATTCCCTTGAGAATACAATAACCATAAAACTATGCTGTAGAAATACAAAGTAAACTACATATTACTATTAAATTTTCTAGCATATCTATTATGAAATTTAAAAAACAGATAAAATGAAATTTAATAACGTTTTTTATATATAAAATGTTAGTACTTTAAAATGTAAATAATCTAAAAATAATTTGTGAGATGTTTTGCTTTGCATGCTTTTTATATTAATTATTCAAAATATATTATTATTTTATAATTGCAGCAAATCACAATTCAGATACGAAATTTTTATTGGATATTCTTGATCTGAATTTAGATCTGATATAGTTTGGCTCTGTGTCCCCATCCAAATCTAATGTCTAATTGTAATCCCCAACATTGAAGGAGGGGCCAGGTGGGAGGTGATTGAGTCATGGGGGCACACTTCCAACCCTTGCTGTTCTCATGATAGTGAGTGAGTTCTCACAAGATCTGGTTGTGTAAAAGTGTGTAGCACCTCCCCCTTTGCTCTCTCTCTTCCTCCTGCTCCAGCCATGTAGAATGTGCCTCCTCCTTTTTCATCTTCCGCCATAACTGTAAGTTTCCTGAGATCTCCCCAGCCATGCTTTCTGCATAGCCTGTAGAACTGTGAGTCAATTAAACCACTTTTCTTCATAAATTACCCAACCTCAGGTAGCTCTTTATAGCAATGCAAGAATGGACTAATACAAGATCTCATAAAATTTACAGTTGAAAAGTGTCTTCACACAATCAAGCTTTCCAAACATACTAAAGGGCTTTCCAATAACTCAATAACTTAATTGAGTCAAAGAATTATTTTCTTTTATATTTACATTCATGTTGACAAGATGGCTTCATGTTTCTTAGGATAACTGATTTAACTTTGAATCAAAAACACATTACTTTCAAGACTACTTCTGTCTAAGTTAAGTCAATTCACTAACTCTTGTTTTGCTTTCCATAGAAATCAAAGGATTATTGCATATGTTGAAAAACAACTCTAAATTTATCAATATCAAAAAAGTGTTCTTCAAAGTTTTCTTGTATGTTTTGTAATTTGATTTATGTTACAGTTGTGATTGAAAATTCATATTAATAGAAAAATGTGTACAATTAGTATTATTGATTTCTATGATAAAAGGTTTCTATTTCAACATATGTTATTTTACCTTTTTAGCTAAGATACAAATAAGCTTTACTTTTCTTAGAAATTCAAATTGTTTAATTCATATGCAGTGTGATATTGAAGAGGAAACATATATCACATAGCCATTTTTGGCTTTGATATTGCATTGCCTTTGTTTCAAGAAAACCTAGAATTAAAATTAACACTACAGTAAATTTCTGAAAAACTTTTCCATGATACAAACAGTGATTACTAGCAAAGAATCATTAAAGATTATTAAATTTATTGTCTTCAATTTCTGTCAACAGTTCTATAAACTGACAAGGATTCATAGCATCTGGATGTATATAATAAATGTTCAGCAACTCTATCCATGATTGACGTGGTTTGGATATTTTGTCCCCTCAAATGTTTTTTCTCATAATTTTATTAAAAAATTATATGACTAAGTAATTATTTTGTTTTAACATCTTTCCGTGTAATAATGGTTTTCTGCTTTGAGCAAGAAACTAAGCCATCTTATACCTTGCCAAAATTATCAGCTCAGTTAAATTTAAAATCATTGAAAATGGTTTTGTTAGACATTAAACATCTGATTTTAGGAAACAAATCTCTTTGATTTTTTCTTTTGACTGTTGAGAGAAAATTTCTTATATTCATTATATAATTGTTGAAGATGTCCCTTAGTATTTTGCACTTTACTAGCATTCATATAATTTTCACAAACATCAGGGTTTTTAAAATTTTGCCTTCCTGTAACAAATTGCATTTGTATTTATCCTAAAATGTGTACCTTCCTCCAGTGTCTTCTTTGTACTCTTCTAGTGATTGTACTAGCATCTGCAACTCCACTTAATTTTTCATTAGTATCACGGCTTTGTTTTAGTTTTACATTTTATTTTTCTCATTTTTAAGCTGGAAAAATCATTTTAGCATATTATAATGAAAATAATATATATTTTATTTTAGTCACCAATTACAATTGACATAGATGTCACTCCAACTCATGTTGTCTGCATAGAATATCCAAATAAATACATTACAAGGTTATACCTGTGAAGAAAAGAAAAATATGAACTGAATCATACCGTCGATACTAGCTAGATCAATGATATGTTTACATGTAACTTTTGAAAGGACTCACATGTTCCAGACAAATCCTAAAATGTGATTCATTGGTTAAAATTAAATGCAGTCCCACTAAAACAATAATGTTTTGTTTAACCAGAAGTATTTCTCCCTGCTTCAATTTAAACTACTTACAATTAAATTAAATTAATTTTTCCCCTCAGTTACAACTCTTCATACTTCAAGTACTCAATATACATATGAGCACAGGGGGCTACTTTTATTGAAAAATGTAACTATAGAAACATTTCACAAAATTATGCAATACATACAAGATTGAACAAATATCCCTCGGGTGGAGAATACAAATAAAGCATAGACAGACATTGCAAAGCAATCTCATTATTCTTTGTTACATAAATTATTATTTATGATTTCTTATTTTTTTCAAAAATGTTTCTTTTTATGGTTCTTTAATTTTGGAATAGAATCAACCATCTATGTTTGTCAATTGAATTCATAATTCAATTCAAATTATGTTGAAATATATATTAGATGAACATGTTTTAGAATACATGGAAAGACTTATTTTCCTTTTCTATATATATTTTTTGTTTCCGAGATGTCATTGTGGTGATTTTATTAATATTTTTAAATTTTATTATTTATTTGCTTTTAAAACAGACTACACTTTATGTTTCCCAGTAGGGATTTTAATATTTGACTATTTTGGATGCCCAGTTTCTACACATTACATAGCCCAGACTACACAATAATAATGCATATCTTGAGTCTTCTCATGATATGCAAAAGCCTTTTGACACTTTGCATTTCTGGGGTAATGTTGGGGAAGATGAAATTTAGTCCAATTTGCAAAGTTTTTTAATATCATCACAACATAAAAGCAAGGTTAAAAGCAGTGATCAACATTGCTCAAACGTAAATCTAAACTACGGTTTACGTAAACTAAAACACTTTTTTTTTTCTAAACAAGAGTCTTTCCATTAGAGAGGCAGCACACCTAGAACATGCTTTGAATAACATGTTAATAATAATAAATGTTATTTTACAGCAGATTTTTTTCTCAGGTATTATGATATGGAATGTCAAGAGAAGAATCTAATGAATTGATAGCTTTGGAAGTATGTCAACCTCAAAATGTGTTTTAAGACTTGCTTTTTCCTCTCTTGTTCTTGCTTTGAGCCTTGACACACTTTAAAACTCTACTTCTCCCTTTCCCACCGGGTACTTCTGTAAACAGTGCTCTCTTATCTAATTATGTGGTTGCTTAGACATTCCAAGGGCCACTTTTGAAACAAACCAGACAGAATTACCCGGTTCTGGAATGCTCCCACTTAGGAGGTGATAGGAACAGTTAGCCCACCGCTACTGGGTGGAAGAAAGAATGATGCACATGGTACCTCCACACAGGCGATTACTCAAGATAACCACTGGAGCAAGACATGCAGACCTGTACCCTCCTGCACCACTTCACATATTCGCCACACCTTTCTCCTTAAACGCCTTCGCCCAGCCCCAAAAGTTGGAATGATCTGATAAAGGCATGAGGCTGGCCATTCCCCAACTGCTGGTATTTAAATAAAGTTGCTTTCCTTTCACTACACCTTACTTCTGATTTTCGCCACTGAGCATCCAGCAGCCAAACTTGAGCCAGTTACATGTTTACAAATTCAAATGTTTAGAACTAATGAACAATTTTACTTTAGAGAGGATATTATTAATATGGATCATGTTGTGTTCTTGAAAGAAATCTTGACAAAATACCAATTATAAATACTTATACTTATTTTTTTTCTCAAAACCACATAATGGCTTAAATATGTAGGGCAAAAGCAACATTTATTAGAAAGAACAAATGTTTTTTATATTATTTTTCAAACTGAATTGCATTATAAAAATCACAAGTAAAAATAAATATTTTAGCCTGAAAAAGATGGCAAAATTATTAACCCAATGTTTTATTCTTGAACATTAGAGCAATATAAACTCTAGTGCTATTCCAACTCTATTTTTGTCTTCTTTGTAACATGAAATGATGCCAGATAAATATATAAAATACGATTGCAAAGTCATTGTTTTGAAGTTTAAGTCTGAAATGCGTAACAACAAAACTCCAGAAAAGTCAATTGCATGTACATGTGTGTGTACACGCAAGTGTGTAGGTATGTGCATGTGTGTATGTGTGTGTCTGTTAGTGTGTGTGTTTAGACTCCTAGCACTGTAAGGGACATTTTGAGATACAATCCAAAGAATAACTCTTTGTCATAAACACTTTTAGCCAGTAATTAACCAAGAGGTTGTCCTCATTTTGCCAAAACCAAAAGAAACTTGAAAGCTTTTTCAACACATTGCATTTTGTCAAGAGACTGAATGATGAATAGCACCCACAGTGTCTGCAAAAATCTTAGCAAAATTGACTAATAAAAATGGAGGTAAAGAGTGGTGTTATAAGGTAAGATTATCAAAAACTTTAAAATGCTGCAATTAGTGTATGATCATATTAATTAGTCTGATTTGGACCAGTGTGAATCAATGTGGACCATAAAATTAGTTCATTAGTGTTATTTATTAAATAAATATTTTATAAGTGACCATTGTAGGCCTAGTATTTCATTTAACATGTTTAATGTTGAGGTTGACAAAAGATATAGTTTCTCTTTGCAAGGAGTTTTCAACAATGGGCAGGGTTACCCTTCTTTTTTTCCTTCAATGAGAAGCGATGTTCACACGTGTTAGCCTGTGATAATTAGCATAATCAGTCGGTTATAATCCAACATAGTTGGGTTAAGGATGTATTATTGACAGAACTGTGCTCTCTCAAAATTCATATGCTGAAGCCCTAAGCCCCAGTGGAACTGTATTTGGAGATTAGGCCCTCAAAGAATTAATTAAGGTTAAATGAGGTCATAAATGTGAAGCCTTGATCTGATAGGACTTAAGTTCCTTAAAAGAAGAGTAAGACACCAGAAGTAAGGGACATTAGAGATCTCTCTTTCTCTCACACATGTACAGAGCAGAGGCTGTGGGAGGACATAGAAAGAAGGTGGCCATCTGCAAGCCAGGAAGAAAGCTCTTGTCACACAGCAACCCTGACAGTAACTTGATTTTGGACATCTAGCACCCAGAATGTGAGAAAATTAATTTCTGTTGTTTAGGCCAGCCGTCTGTGGTATTTTGCTATGAGAGCCCAAGCGCAGTAATACAAGATGTTTGTACTACAGCTTCTCAATAATTTATAATTGCTGTGACTATGAATATTAAATCACTGAAAGTTGCTCCCTACTAGATATATGATCTGTTACTTCTCGTATACAATTTCCAGCAGACTCATTATAACCTCACCCCTCTTTTCCATACTCAGAAAACCATATCTGGAGGATGAAGACAGTCTTATTGAAAAATGATGTTAATATGTTATTTTGATTGTAAAAAATAACTGACATTGAATTGTATTAATTTATTGTTAGTAACAAAACAAATTTAAAGATACCTCAAACAGATCAAATCAGTAATATGCCTTCATTACCGTGAATAGATAACCTGGTAGATAGAGAACTGGGTAAAATAAAGCGAATACAGAGAGAAATGCAGCAGCATATATGCTAAAGATATCCAAACTTATATAAAAAAATTGTGCCCCCAAAAATCACATTTTAATTAAGCCTATACATTGTTTTGTTATGTAATTTTAGGCAAAAGGTATCTCTCTAGTCAATGATACACAGAGAATTATATAATGTGAAGTCAGGTTTTTACATAAATGTTTTGTTGTTGCTTATAAAATCTCTAGTTAATATCTCAAGGTAGCTAGAGAGAAAATCTGAACTAGATGCTCTAAGCCAAAAAAAAAAAAAAAAAAGCTGTTTATATTTTAGTGTCAAGAGGAATTTTGGTTTTATGATTTGAGTACCAAAATTTGTGTGCACAGGTAAACAATAACCAGTGCAAAATTGCATTTAAAGGTCTAATTCTTTTCATTGATACGTAACATTTCAGTTGTCCTGCCAGGCTAGATTGTGGAACAATTTCACTATCTATTCCCATATAGTGATCCTTCCACAGGAAACAATATTTAACAACACACTATCCCTTAACAAGTGCTAGTACTCTCTGTGTAAGACAACTATAATTTGAATATTATTTACCTGTTTTGCATTAGGTTTTCTTGGAGCAACAAAAATAATTCAGTGGTAATTTTTATGAGTCATTGGCAAAATTATTTGCCTGTAGAAGCCAATTGTTAGTACTAGGAGAGCTCATGATATTTTTAGGATAAGAAAAATTGTAAAAATGCACATAGTATTGTCATTATGTTAAAAACTAAATAGTAAATACATTTTTAAATTTAATATAATTAATATAAAGCCTGTGCATTCAAGATTTCTGACTAGAGAATTTAAGCACAAACCCTGATGAATAATAATATGGAGGACATAACTTAATAGACGATTACTACAAAACAATTCAAAATGTTTTATTATTTAAAAAATAGAAAATGTTCTTTTTAAAATATAAGATTTCGCCTCATGGTTCATGTACTTATTTGTAATTTATAAGACATTGTGAACCTCTTTACAGAAAACTTCAAAGAAAGCAACAAAGTTCAACTGAAACAAATATAAACAGTAATTTTGGTACATCAGAAGTATTATTTCCTTTAATGTCAATTGCATTAAAATTATATCAGGTTCCTATATTACCCTTAATCAATTTAATATTTGGTTTCAGGGAATACATGTACTGAACGTGTCAAGTACTATGCATTGTGGAAACAAAGAAAAGTAAGATGCAGTTTCTGCCCTCAAAGAGCTTAGCATCCAAGAGGACAATCTTCTAACAAAAAACAATTCCAATAGCGTATTGGGTTAATGGAATGATTCCATGAATAAATCCTGGGAAGAGTGTTTCTTTTGGCTATGTTTCAGTTTTCCTTGAGGAAATGTTTGAATTGAACCAAATAAGTTAAAGAAGGGACTCTAGACCCAAAGATACCCTAGATTTTTTTAAAAACTTTGGTTTTTTACAATTGACAAAAAGTAGTTGTATATATTTACAGGGTACAATATGAAGTTTTGATATACACGTACATTGTGGAATGGTCAAATTATGTTAATAGACATATCTATCACTTCATGTATTTGTCATTTTTTATAATCAGAACATTTAAAATTTATGCTTTTAGCAATTTTGAAATATACATTATTATTAACTATAGTCCCTGTGCTGTGCATTAGATCATCAGAACTAATTTCCTGTGTTTCACTAAAACATGGTATCTTTTGAACAACATCTCCCCTTTCCCTTTAGCCAAACCTTAGCCCATCCTGCCCCCTCAGCCTTTGGTAAACACCCTTCTACTCTCTACTTGTATGAAGTCCACTTTTTACAATTCTACATATAATTAAGATTATATAGGATTTGAATTTCTGTGCCTGGCTTGATACTGCCTCAAGACATACTTTCACTGCATTTAGGAGTAAACTGGAAGTTAACATTTAGGATCTGATTTGAGTTGGTACTGAGTGGAAACTGAAGTTCTGGATACGCACAATATGAACTTTTCCTTTAACAATAGAACATATTACAGAAGACATAATCATTATATTACTAGTATTATTAGTCATTTATACCTTAATATATGTTTGTTTAAACTTATACTAAGAGCAGGCAAGATTTTAAGAAAGTAATACTAAAAAATATACATCTTTTAAATAATAAATTGCTTTGAACTTCCAAGTGGAATATAGAAATTTGCAAAAAGAATGCCTGAGGAGTTTTACAGGTTGCTTAAGTAATTTACCTTATTTAAACCTAGGTGATCTTAGAGTAGAAGCCAAGGTCTACATTATAAGGAAGCCCAATTTCTCTCTGACAACTCAGAACTATACTGCAAAGCACTATTTTATTTTGAAACACTTGCAAAAACGACATGAATAGAATGGCAACAAGTAATTCATTGTCTTATACACTGAATAAAAAGTAGGGATGTGGCTTATAATGCACAAATGTAAGCTCTGGTGAGTAGTGGCCCTTTCCTACGCAATTTTAAAAAATAAGTAAAATATATCTTTCCATGTTCTAGCCTCTTTATTCTGTACTTTTTAAGTACTTTGTTGCACTCTTTTATGATCCACTAGTAACAACATAAACTTTAGATTTTGATAGCCTAATTGTATGGTTTGTAAACTTGTTATAAGCACATCACAAAACTGTTGGGAAAATTTCGACACCTAAAACAATTCCAGACAATCACTCAAAATGGTAAGTTTCCTTTCTTTCCTATTATCACCCTTCAACTTTCTTAGAAGCCCAGAAGCCTAATGATATCTTGTTCCTCTTCACTTACATTCATGTAAAACTCACTTCAAAATAAAATAGGTAACAGGGATGGGCAACAGGGAATTATTATTTAATGAGTACAGAGTTCCTGTTTTACAAGATGAAAGCAGTTATGGAGGTGGATGATGGTGATGGTAGCATGACATTATGAATACATTTAATGCCACTGAATTGTATATTAACAAATGGTTAAGATGTTACATGTATTTTATCATAAGAAAAAAATTGGAAAAGCCCTAATTCATACTATGTTGTAAGTGACTAAATTACACCTTCAACTATTATGAAATAAGATGAAGATTTTGTTTCAGCAAAACTCTTACCTTGCCACACTAAATATGTAGCAGCTGAATGGGAATTTCTAATATTGGTGTACTGATGGTGTAGGCTGACATAAAAAGGCGGCGAGTAGATGCCTTGATCTGTTTGTAATATATATACAGGGTGCTTCTCAATATTTAGATTTATCGTTCAAGGAATTTGGATGTTATTCTTAACAATAAAGAGTTGCCTGTACACTAAGATCTAGGCTAATTTTGGAATGTGATCTCTCATTTCCCTTGCTTGAGTTAGTGCCAAGTGATTCATCAGTGCCCTATTCTGCACTGTATACTTCCCTTTCAAATGAGGTCATTTTCTCTTACACCTCTGTCTTTTCTGACTTCTCTGATGTTTGTTTATTTCTATAGATATGTGGTCATGAGCAGATAATACAGACCCTAAAATCACTTAGTTTTTATAGGGAAACTACCAAATGCAACCTAAAACGTTCACAACTTCCTTTTATTCTTGTGTCCACTTGCAAGTAATACACATATAGACAGACATTCATACATGCACACATGTGTACACACACGCAAGAGTTATCTTCAAAGCTTTGCCATCTGGCTCATATTTAATAAATTGGTAAACCTCTTATTCAATCTTATTACATCTGGTGTCAATATTTCCAAAATAGGTGTGTTTGTTTTGAGAAATTGTGGAACAAGGTAACAAAACAAGGACTTTCACTGGAGGTTAGATTTAATTACTCTTTAGCTCCTTTGTAAAAAGTACTATTCAGGCTTCAAGCCCCTGCTTCAAGAATTTATAGAATTTCAAAATAATACAAATTTTCATTTTACAAATTATTCTAACATTAGGAAGCCAATAAGATATAGGCAAACCCAGTACTATTTTATTAAAATTAAGGTGGTTAAAAAACATGAAGCCATCAAAATAATTGTTTCAGCAGCTGCGTATTTCACTCTCAAATAGGAATTGACCTTAGACAAAATGATGAAGTCGATCCTCAGAGCTGCCCTCTACACCCTTGGGCTTCTTATTGCTAGCTCTGTTATCTGATCCCTGCAAGCAATCCTCTGGCAAAGACTCAGCTTATACGTATGATTCTCAGTACCCTATTTTATGTCTTGACATTTCCCTGGGTCATCTCCAGATCAGAAGTTACCTGCCCAATGTCAAGTCTTCCACCTCCTTCCCCAAGCTCAACACACACACACACACACACACACACACACACACACACACGCTAAAAACTAGCTTCTGCCTCTTTTTCACAATATCTAGTATTCATTTGAACAGATGTAATAACAGTAGACATTTTAAAACCTGTTTTGTTGTTGTTGTTGTTTTGTTTTTGTTTTTTGAGACAGGGTCTCCCTCTGTTGCCCAGGCTGGAGTGCAGTGGTATAATTATGGTTCACTGCAGCTTCAACCTCCTTGGCTCAAGCCATCCTCCCACCTCAGCCTCCCAAGTAGTTGGGATAACAGGCTTGTGACACCGTGCCCAGCTAATGTTTTAAATGTTTTTTGTAGAGGCAGGGTCTCACCGTGTTGCCCAGGCTGATCTTGAATTCCTGGGCTCAAGAAATCCTCCCAACTTGGCCTCCCAAAATGCTAAAATTACAGGCATAAGTTGCCATCCAGCACAGTAAATATTTTAAAACATTTTGAGGGTTCATGATTTATATCAAGCTTGTCCAACCACAGCCTGCAGGTCACATGTGTCTCAGGACGGCTTTGAATGTGGCCCAACACAAATTTGTAAACTTTTAAAAAACATTATGAGATTCTTTTGTGATATATTTTTTCCCATCATCTATTGTTAGTGCTAGTGTATTTTATGTGTGGCCCAGGGAAGCCAAAGATTGGACACCCCTGATTCATATATTATTCATCAACCACATCATAGGTTTTCTATTCCTTCTATGATATAGGCAGTTCTGTGATCTCAATGGCCACAGAGGTATATGGTGGTCAAATATATCAGTGTGACATGTGAAATAAATTAGGGCTCCAGAAGAAGAAATCCTGGTGTAGTGATTACCTGAATCTTAAAATCAATTGGATCTGAAACTACCAGTTGAAGAAAGCGTGTATAAACTTAAGGGATTTAATAACCTTCTTTAAATTCAGAAAAATAGAAACAAAATAAGACATGCATACACAGGATGGCTCTGAAGATTAAGGCAATGAATTAAAAGTCCTTCAATACATATTAGCTAACAATATAATTATCATAATAATTACAATTATTGTGCAATAGGAACTTGAAGGAAAATGCAGCTATTTCTAGAGTGCATCCTATGTACCAGACATTCTTTTGGGCAATTAATTTGTAAATATAGTATCATTATGTTACAAATATTAGTCTTTTTATTTTTGAACATATTCTTTTCTATCTTATCTAGTATTATTTTAAAAGTATCACTTCTTTAAATAAAAAATATCCAAAGACTCAAAGAAATAGCTAAATATCACGATAAATAATTTAATAAATACATTTTACCAGTATTTTTTTTTTCGTTCTTTGAAATTATGTTAGACTAGAGTAGGAAAAAAAAAAAAAAAAAAAAGTAAATGGACCTAGAGAAGTTTTTATGGCGGGAACTTGGGAAGAGGAAGAACGGCCACCTGTGTTGAGATCCATGGAATATAATGGAAGTCAGCATCATCAACCTCATCTTGAGTGTGCAACCCTTGCTAACATGCCACCTGGGAATAGCTCATCATTTAACCATATTCTACCTGCTGGAAGTCAGAAAAAGAAGAGTCAGATTTTGGATACTTTTTTGTGGGAATTATGGCTCAAATAATAAACTTCAATCTCTAATCAAGATAGAATTAAACATCAGATTTGGCTATCCCATTCGCTGGCGCATCGGTGTACACACATTACTAGAGTGCACATGATCTAATTTTATTTTCAGTACAACATTGAATGGTATATATTATTAATCTACTTGCACAGGTGAATAACTGAGACTTAGTTTTCTCCATTTTAAGTGCCTTACTCAATGTCACATACAGCAGTATAGATGGAATATAGGTATGTGTCTAAATGTGCTTTGATCTACTCAGAATTAATCCTGCAGTACTGTTATTGCTTTTTCCCAGAGAAGTAATAGTGACAGAGCCCTTGGCAATAAGAGCCAATTTTGACATTCAGTAGGATAATGGCACAATTTCATATTTTAAAACATAACCCTTGTATGAAATACATGAATATTTTAAAATAATATTTAAGTATTAGTATTAAAACATAAAAAGACAAAGGCGAAGAAAATGAGAAAAGAGACTACAGGGAAAAAAAAAGCAAGGGTTAGAAAGCGGACATGAGAAAAGCAAATCCTGAGACAACTATTCGATGGTGGGAAGCCACCTAATTTACCCAGCAGAAATCCCAAGCAACTCAGTAATTGGTGACATAGATATGTCCTGAGTGATGCAGGCGTAAGATGACAATGAAACCAGAAGGGTTTTGCTGCATCATTTTGAGAAGAAATACACTCCCTAATGATCTCGCCTTCCACTTTGTACAAATAGCTGACTTGCTCTTTCTTTCATTCTGGCAGAAGATTTGGGAAACTGTAAAAAGGAGACTATTCTAATCAAGGAAATTAGATCCAGTTGAATGTGGAAGCGTAAGTAAAAGTTTAAATATTAAGCATTTTGATGACCAGGCATATTTTCTCAAAAACCATGAATTGCTGGAAGGCAAGTGGAAAGTTTGAGGAGTCTCCTCTGAAGAATCTAATTTGCTCAAGAGAAAAGACATTATATGCTAACATCGGAAATCCCCTAAAAAACACCTACAGCTTACTAGCCAGACTTATTTGCATAAAGCTTTTAATGAGATTTTCAGGCTCATTTATAAATATTAACAACTATTCTACAATCACTGAGGATAACTTCTAATAGGAGAGACAGATTGTAGAGGAATGTAATTTGAAGGAAATAGAGACTTTATCAAGAGAAAACAGAGAAAAATGGAAGAAGCACTATGAAAACGTGTCAACAATATTTACGGATATTTAAACATGATTCATTATATAACACAATAAGGATACTCCTGAGTTTATAGATAAGATAAATGAAATCCTATAGACATACATCAACTAGAACACAAATATTCATAACAACGAATTGTGATATACACATATAATAGAATATTATGCAGCAATAAAAAGGAAAAGACTATTGATATGAGCAAAAAATGAATAAATCTCAATATTATAATGCTTAGTGAAAAAATCAGACAAAAAGATACATACTGCATAACATAATTGACTTAACATAACTGAAAAAGCAACTTAATATACAGTTATAGAAAACAGATCTATAGTTGCCTGAGGATCAGGATGGGGATGGCAGAGAGGAATGTGAAAGAAAGATTACAAAAGGGGCAGAAAGAAACATTTTTTGCTGTGTGGATAAGTTCCTTATGTTGATTGTGATGTGCCATTTAATGCCTGTTAATTATACTTAAATAAATCTCATAATAAGAAAGTATGTGAATTTTGATGTGACAAACTTTCAAACACATAGATTTTTAATAAAAGTGTCAACTAGAAGGATAAGGTATACTTCAGAAATAGGCTGATAGGCCTTTTAAAGAGGTAATTAAGGATAAATGAGGTCATAAAGGTGGAGGTCCTAATCCAATAGTCCTTATAAGAAGAGGGAGAGACACCAGGGATATGTTCAGAAGAGAAAAGGCCATGTGAGGACACAGCTTTGCCATCTGCAAAGCAGAGAGAGAGCCCCAGGAGAAATGAAGCATTCTGACATCTTCATATTGGGTTTCTGACCTTCAGACTGGGAGAAAATGAATATACATTGCTTAAGCCACCCAGTTGGTGATATTTTGTTTTTGCAGCCCTAGCGGAGGAATAAAGACAGTGAAGGAGTGGCGAGGGAGAAAGGAAGGGAAAATTGGTATCTTTCAAGACAAGGAGGGATAAAAACATTTCAAAAAATATAAGCTATCCTCAGTATACATATATTCAGTAAATTACAATATCTGGATTCTGCTATATGACAGGAGGATACCATGAAGTTAGAGAGATTGCAATCCATTCCAATACATAAATCATCAGGAAAAGCAAACTTATACTGATATATTAACAAAGAAAAAAGACACACATTAAATCAACACGCCCCAATATGACAATTAAGCAAAAGAGAAGAGTAAGATAAAACTCCAAACTGAATATACAGTTGGCCCATGAACAACACAGGGTTTAGGGCTGCTGACATCTTATGCAGTTGAAAATTTTCATATAAATTTTGACTCCCTCAAACCTAACACTAATAGGCTACTTGGTGACTGGAAGCCTAATAACACAGACAATTAAGATATATTTTGTGTGTTATATGTTTATGTACTGCATTCTTAGAATAAAATAAGCAAGAGAAAAGAAAAATATTATTAAAAAGTCACAAGGAAGAGAAAATAAACTGTACTCAACAATAATTGTACATTTTAAAATAACTTATAGATTATAATTGAATATTTGTAACTCAAAGTATGAATGTTTGAGGGGATGGATAACTCATTCTCCATGATGTGCTTATTTCAAATTGCATGCATGTATCAAAACATCTCATGTACCCCATAAATAGATATGTGTGCTATGTACCCAGAACCAAAAGAAAAATCAAATAAAATATTTCTTTTTAATAAAATTAATATAGAATTTTAATATTCTATAAACCTAAAAATATAAAAAAACACATGACAAAGAAACATAGTAAATAAACATGACATAATTATAACATATTATTACAGAGTTGGCATCAATCATTTAACCTTATAGATAAATATAAATGGACTTAACTCTGTCTTCTTTTTGTTAAAAGTTAATGTTAGTTTTGCAGGCAAAGCAAAATTCATGTTGTCCACAAGTAAAAACCCCAAAACAATGTTATTATGAAGGGCTAAAAATACAGACATGAGTTAACAGTTTCTCATGCAAATAAAAACAATAAATAAGAGGTAGTGATGCTGATATTACACATATATTCAAGCTATAAACGGCAATTGTTAAAAAGAAGGGTATATTCTAATGCTAAAAGCCACAGTCACAAGAAAGGTATAACACTTATGAATATCGATGTACCAATTAACACAGTAACCACTTTTTTGAAGCAGGAATTTTATGATATATAGAGGCATAACCGGAAACATCTAGTAATAAGAGACATTAACACATGATTCTAAGTACAAAAGAGATTGACAGAACAAAAAATATTTAAGGAAATAGAAGATCTAAATAATATGAATGTTGACCTTGTGGATATTTATCAAACTGTATAAACTGAGAATAGAAAATACAGCTTCTCAAGTGTCCATGGAAAAAAATTTGAAATTATTAAATCGCACCATGACCGCAAAATGATGCTTCCTCCTGGAAACCAAGAAATATTTTCCCTAATCCTGATTTGCCCTGATCTATTTTTATGATTTCTAAATCAATAAAGTAGATCAAGTCTCAACACGGCTCATGTCACTTTGCAAAAAATAAAATTAAAAAAATAGCTGTAGGCTATTGCTAATATATACCAAGAGAAACGAGGAAAACATTTCTGGGAATGGATCTTGAAGATGTTAAACCAGGGAAAATACAGATTATTAATCTGGATAAGGAACAGTTTATTTATGGGGATACTTTCCCTTGACTTAGGAATTAACATACAGACATCTAGAATTGGCCCTAGTATGCTGCTAGCCTAACTCCTTGAAGCACAAAGCGACAGCTTATTATAAAAGTGCCAGGAGCCAGAATTCATAGGGTATTGAAAAGGGATCAAAAAGCTAAAAAGTTAGACATGCTCAAATAGATTAGTTACGTAAGGGCAGGTTATTAGAAGACACACCATTTACCAGTTAAAAAAAAATTTTTGCTCATCAGGGGACCGCTGAAAACTGTGGTGGTTGCAGTCCTTATAGGCAATGGTTAGCAGACGAGGAGGATTCCATGGAATTGTGCTGTTTTGTTAATGGAAATGGTAGGTGTCTGGAAAAGCAGTGGCCGAATGGCAGCACTTAAGCATACGAGGTGAGGTGAACATGATTACTGTAGGAAACAGCAAATCCCTAATGGCAACAAAATGGCCCTGGCCTGAAGACATTTGTGAAACTGTTAGTAGGCCAACGTGTTCCTGGAGGAAAATACAGATGAGTAATCAACAAAGACATTGCTTGAATTATACAAACAAAAATGATCAAGTGTTTGAAATAAAGACTCATGTCAAAAGATATCAACCAAATTGTTAGATAAATAATTGTAATATACACATGAAGTGGGATATCATTCAATATTGAAAATATATTCACTCCATACAAGAAAGAAACTTAAAATATTATGCTGACATATATCACAGAAATGTCCATTGCATATTATTTAAAGGCAGCCAATGATGGATAATACATTGTTTAGGTATACATATATAGGAATATAGAGTTTAAAATTATAAGAAAAGCAAGGGCATGATTATGCAATGATGATCTTACAATGATTACCTTTGCTGGCAAAGAAGAGGATATTTTCAGAAAAGGGCAGACAGGGGACTTTAAAGTTACCTGCAATGATCTGTTTATTAACCTGTGGTTATGGTTCAAATGAATTTCTTTCATTAACATTCTAATTAAAGAAACTTATTTTAGGCTAGGCTCAAGCTCACACCTATAATCCTAGCACTTTGGGTGGCTGAGGCAGGAGGATTGCCTGAGCTCAGGAGTTCGAGACCAGCCAGGGCAACACGATGAAATCCCGTCTCTACTAAAATACAAAAAATAAGCCAAGAGTGGTTGTGCGTGCCTATAACCCCAATACTTGGGAGGCTGAGACACTGAGCCGCTTGTACTGGGGAGAAGGAGGTTGTAGTGAGCCAAGATTGTGCCACTGTGCTCCAGCCTAGTCTAACCTGGGTGGCCGAGCAAGACCCTGTCTCAAAAAAGCAAGCAAAAAACCAAACCAAAACAAAAGCCTTATTTTAAAAATAATAAGAAAATGAATGCTGTAAGTGTAAGTGCTTGGCAGACAAAGAAAAATTAGAAGGTTGGTGTGCAAATGGTTGCAGATTTGACTAATGTAAGAATGCTCTATAACTACCAAATCTTTGATCCTTCCCTTCATTGGAGTTGCAGAGATTTTATTTTAAAGAGTGAAATATGGAGTCTTGTTTTTCATGAACTCCCAGAATCTAGCAGGCATTTCGAAAGGTTTGCTTCTATTTTTGCTTTTCACATTAGGGGCTTTCCTCAATGAACCCCTTAAATCAAGTGCATCATTACACTACTGCATGCTTGAAAAGTGCTTCTATATAGTGATTTTTATATATAAAGAGTATTATATATGATTTCATGTATGCCTCTTAATAATCCTAAGAGGCAAAGAGAGGCTCGTTTTACAGCTGGTGTCTGATTCCCAGAGAGAGCGAATTACTTGTTTAAGGCCAAGATTAATCAGCAGATTGGAATTTAAACCCAGGCTTTCTAACTCAGCCATCTTTCACCTCATGATATAACCTCATATTTTATATTCTGACCCCATCCTATTATGTTTTCTCTGCTAAACCAGCTAAGGGATCTTAGCTAGATTCTTTTTTTTTTTTTTTTTTTTTTTTTGAGACAGAGTCTCATTCTGTTGCCCAGGCTGGAGTGCAGTGGCATGATCTCAGCTCACTGCAATCTCCGCCTCCCGGGTTCATGCTGTTTTCCTTCCTCAGCCTCCCGAGTAGCTGGGACTACAGGAGCCCACCACCACACCAGGCTAATTATTATTATTATTTTTTTGTATTTTTAGTAGAGACGGGTTTTCACTGTGTTACCCAGGA
Source organism: Theropithecus gelada (assembly GCF_003255815.1). Classification (NCBI taxonomy): domain Eukaryota; kingdom Metazoa; phylum Chordata; class Mammalia; order Primates; family Cercopithecidae; genus Theropithecus; species Theropithecus gelada. The sequence continues at coordinate 70,550,459 of NC_037683.1, read as the reverse complement.
TGGTCTCTATCTCCTGACCTAGTGATCCGCCCACCTTGGCCTCCCAAAGTGCTGGGATTACAAGCGTGAGCCACTGCACCTGGCCAGCCAGATTCTTTAATGTCTTTTAGTAATTTATATTGCCTATGGGTGATTAGCTACATGGATAATATTTATGTGGATAATATTGTAACTCTTACATCCTATTTTGAAGATTACCTGAGAAAATAATTTTGGATTATGTATACCATATAGTAAGCACAATATAAATGTTATCTTTTAGTAATAATGATATTTTGCTATTTTTCAATGCTGTTCATGTTTCTATTGCTGTTTTATTTTAGATTGTAATGTTCTAGAAAAAAGAACCCAGCCTCTTTAACATATATTAATAGTATTCATCTCACAATTTTCCCATTGAGAAATTAACAAGAATTCTATGCCAATCATCCAGTGAGTATCATACTTCCCCTCCTTCTGGCTAAGCCATATGGATCTAAATGAAATTAAAACTTTCCCCAACTTTTAGTTAACTGTTCAGTTTGCAACAATTATGAGAGTAAAACTCAGTATCACTTTTACTTCAATTATGAGTAGAAAATACAGATATTGCTTAACTCATTCCACATTTTGTTGTAGCCATAGCCAACTGATAGTAATCTGATAGAAAAAAAAATGATGTAGTAGTTATTTAATAATGCCAAGAAACCTAGATTCTATTCTTGACTAAACTTGCCCTTGGATAAGTCATTTTCAATCTCTAGAACAGGTCTCTCATCTACAAAAATAGGGAGTTAGTTATATGCCAACTGATGTCACTTTTAGAAATAAAATTTTAGAGCTCTTTCACTGTAATGCAGTAATGAATGCATTAACTAGAGCTGAAAGCACATACACACAGAGAAACATGGTTTATACACAGTTTAAACACATATAAAGATGTGATTTATTGAGTATCAACATTCTTTGTTTCAAACATATATATTGGTAAAAGCTTAAAACTAGAAAAATACAGCTGCCAAAAATTGTTCTATAGGTTATTTTGAGAAATCCTTAGGTGAAATTGCTAAATGCTGGCAACAGACATACTTCTAGGAATGATTTTCTGAGAGTATTCTTAGAATAGCTACAGACAAAGCAACATTTGCAGAGTAGCTAAGGATCAAGCGATTGTGATTTTTGTGTGTGTTAATATTTTAAGTAATGTATTGATTTCACGGTAATGTTCTGATTTTATATTAAGTACAGTTAAAGTTTATTTGTCTATTACTACTTTAGGCATATTTTTGAATTACATTGACCCTGCCCCCAACTCATTATCTAGATGTTTGCATCCACTGGCATCTCTCATAATAATATGAATATTTCTGTATCCTCTTTTTTCCATTTTTTTGTTCTTGTTGTTATATCTCATAATTGAGAGATAATTTACATATGTACTTTGTATATCACAAAATTTATCTATTATAAGTAGGTATTAAGTTTTTGCTCTTGTATAATCATTCAAACAACCCACTTTTGATACACAGCTACTATTCTCTTTCTCATTTTCCTCATGCCCTTTGGAGTAAATTTCTCTCCAACAGACAGCCCAAGAAAACAATAAACCTATAATCTGTGATTACAACTTTACTTTATCAAGTATGTCGTTTTCTTCTGTAGGTCTTCTTTAATTGAGCACAATGTATTTGAAGTTAAATCATGTTGTTGCATATATCACTAGCTTGTTCATTTTATTGTTAAGAAGTAATATAATGTATGAATGTAGATTGTATTTTTGCATTCCTCGGGTGAAGAATATATGGATTGTTCCTGGTATTGGCTTTTGTAATAATGTTGATAGGACATTCATTACAAGTATTTGTGGTGACAAATGTTTTTATTTCTCATGGTTAGATAACTAGTAGTCAAAGTACTGTTTCACCTTGTAAAAATTAGCAAATTCTTGTCCAAAATATCTGAATCATTTTACATCACTACCTACAATACATGAGAATACTAGTTTCTCCATACCATCACCAATGTTGAATATTGTCAATAATTTTTCATTTAAACGTGTTCGTTTAGTGGTAACTCATTGTGGTATTGACTTGATTTCCCTAATAAGTAAATATCTTTTCATGTGCTTATTAGCAATTCTATTATCTTCTTGTGTAATGCACCTACTTTGTGTATATATAGATATATCTAGGTGTTTGCATCCACTGGCATTTCTGATAATAATATGAATATTATGTATGTTATATATTATATACTTTTATACATATTTTATATAGTACATATTAATACTATATATATATTAAGCCGTGTTAGGTTAAAATATTTAAGTACTTCAATGCTTACAGAAAAATTGAGTGGATGGTATAGAGAGTTTCCATATAGCCACCCACACTTTTAGCTAGATGAACCAAGAAAAAACAGAGAAGATTCAAATCACTAAAACCTGTAGTAAAGATGGGTCATTGTTACTGACTGGAAAGGAACAAAAAAGGTTATAAGGGAATATTATGAACAAATGTATGGCAATAAATTAGATAACTTAGGTAAAAGAGACAAAATCATAGAAAAACACAATCTACTGAAAGTGACTTAAGAGGAAACAGAAAATCTGAATAGACATATAACAAATAAAAAGATTGACTCAGTAATTTGAAAACTTCCCACAACAGAAAGCCTGGCTCAGATGGCTTTTGGGTGAATTCTAATGAACATATAAAAATATTAATAATATTCACAAGCTCTTCCAAAAAAAATGGAAAAAGGAAGCAGTTTCTTAATCATTTTCTGAGTACAATATACCCTGATAATAAAAACAGACAAAAACCTTACTAGAAAAGTAACTACAGACCAATATTACCAATATATAATTAATAGACAAATCTGAAAAAAATACTAGCAAACCAAATCCAGCAACATATAAAAAAATCATATACTATAGGTGGCATTTATCTCATAAGTGCAACATTAGTCCAGCATCCAAAAATCAGTTAATGTAGTACCACCAGTAAGGTATGAGATCTCCTTTTCTCTGTAGCCTCACCAGCATCTGTTGTTTTTGTTTGTTTGTTTGTTTGTTTTTACTTTTTAGTAATAGCCATTCTGACTTGTGTGAGATTGTATCTTACTGTGGTTTTCACTTGCACTTATCTAATAATTAGTGATGATGAGGATTTTTTTCATGTTTGTTGGCTACTTGTATGTCTTTTTCTGAGAAGTCTCTGCACATGTCCTTTGACCATGTTTAATGGACTTATTTGTTTTTTAACACTTAAGTTTTTCTACATTCTGGATATTAGATCTTTGTGAGATGCATAGTTTGTAAATATTTTCTCCCATTCTGTAGGTTGTCTGTTTATTCTGTTGATAATTTCTTTTGTTGTGGAGAAGCTCTTTAGGTTAATTAGGTTCTACTTGTCAATTTTTTTGTTTTATTGTAATTGATTTTGAGAACTTAGTCACAACTTCTTTGGCAAGGTCAATATCAAGAAAAGTATTTCCTAGGTTTTCTTCTAGGATTATTATACTTTGGGGTGTTATGTTAAATATTTAATTCATCTTGAGTTGATGTTTGTGTATGGGGAAAGGAAAGATTCCAATTTCATTCTTCTGCTTATGGCTAACCTGTTATCTCAGCACCATTTATTGAATAGGGAATCCTTTTTCCATTGCTTGTTTTTGTTGGCTTTGTCAATGATCAGATAGCTGTAGGTTTGCAGCTTTATTTCTGAGTTTTCTATTTAGTTTCATTGTTTTGTATGTCTGTTATTGTAGAAACACCATGCTGTTTTGGGTACTGTAGCCTTATAGTATAGTTTGAAGTCAGAGGCTTTCAGCTTTGCTCTTTTTGCTTAGGCTCTTTCTTTGATACTATATGAATTTTAGAATAGTTATTTCTAATACAAATATATGGAAATTTAACAACATCTTTCTCTGAAGAATGACATTGGTAGTTTGATAGGATTCTGTAAATTGCTTTCAGCAATGTGACCATTATACTGGTATTTTTTTTCCAATCCATGATCCTCAAATGTTTTCCATTTAATTATGTTTTCTCTAATTTCTTTCAGCAGGATTTTGTAGTTCTCCTTACAGAGATTTTTCACCTTCTAGGTTAGCTTTATTCCTAGGTGTTTCATTTTTTGTGGCTGTTTTACATGAAATTGTTCTTGATTTGATGTGAATTCTTAAGTTGTTCTTGACTTGACTCTCAGCCTGGATGATATTGGTGTATTAAAATGCTACCTATTTTTGTACAATTGGTTTCGAATCCTGAAGCCTTACTAAAATCATTCATCAGTTCTAGTAGCATTTTGACAGTTGTAAGGGTTTTCTATGTATAGAATCATATTATTAACAAAGAGAAGTACTTGGATTCCTTTTTTTTTCTCTCTATTTGGGTGCCATTTATTTCTCTTGCCTGATTGCTCTGGCTAGGACTTCCAGTACTACGTTGAATAGGAGTGGGGAGATTGGGTAACAGTGTCTTCTTCCAGTTCGCAGGGCAATGTTTCCAGGTTTTGCCATTCTGTATGTTGTTGGTTGTGGGTTTGTCTAAGAATTGCTCTTAATATGGTGAGGTGTGTTCCTCCAATGCCTAGTCTATTGTGGAATTTTATTATGAAGGGATGCTGGATTCTATTGAAAGATTTTTCTGTGTCTATTGAGATGATCACATTGTTTTTGCTTTTAATTCTGTTTATGTGGTGAATCACACGGATTGATTTGTGTATGTTGAACCAGGCTTGCATCCCAGGAATAAAGCCAATTTGAGTGTGGTGTATGAATTTTTCGATGTGCTGTTGAATTCAGTTTACTAGTTCTATTGAGGGTTCTTGCATTTATGGTCATCAGAGATATTGGCCGGAAATTTTCTTTTATCATTATGTCTCTGCCAAATTTTGGTGTTACACTGATACTGACTTCACTCTGGATCAGGCTTTGTCTTAAGGTAATGCTGTAGCTGGCCTGATCTCCTATCCATACCACTAAAACTTTATATAAGTAGATGGTTTGGATGTAATTTGTCTCTACCCAAACTGACATTAACATTTGATTTCCAAGTTGGCAGTGTTGGGAGGTATTTGGATGCTGAAGGAGGATCCCATATTAGAAGATTGATATCCTCTTGTGGGAATTGATTAGTTCCTGAAAGTGCAGGTTGTTAAAATGCATCTGGCTTCACCGGTTTCTTCTCTTGCTTCCTCTCTCATCATAGAATTTCTGCACACAACCACCTTTTGCTTTCCAGCATGAGTCAAAGCAGCCTGAAGCCCTCACTAGATGCAGCTGCACATTCTTGAACTTTTTAGCCACAAGGACTGTGAGCCAAATAAGCTCATCTTCTTTATAAATTACCTCTGGTATTCTGTTATAGTAACAGAAAACTAACTAAGACAAAAAATTGGTACTATAAAATTATCTCAAATTGTTAAAGTGGCTTTGGAACTGAGTAATGAGCAGAGGTTGGAAGAGTTTAAATTAGCAGGCAAGAGAAAGATTGTATAGCAGTAAATAGAACACTAATGGTGATTCTGGCTACGGCTGAGAAGAATACAAAAAGACCAGGAACAGTTTGAAACTTCTTACAGATTGGTTACGTGTTCATGAACAAAATACTGATAGAAATATAGACAGTAAATGCCTTTTGATGAGCTCTCATATGGGAAGGAAGAACAAGGCATTGGAAATTAAAGAAAAGGTGATTTGTATTATGCCATAGCAAAGAAATTGGCTGCATTGGGTTCTTACCCTAGAACTTTGTGGAGGGCCAAACTTAAGAGTGATAACCTAGGAGACAATTCTAAACAGTAAAGTATTCAGGCTACTGCACGGTTACTTATAACTGCCTACAGTGAAATGTTGGGGGAAGGAAAAAAAAAAAAGAACAGGGTGGGAAAACCTGAAAAATTTGCGGCCTGGCCATGTGGTAGGGAAGAAGAACAGAGCTGTTTTCAGGAAAGAAATTAAAGAGTACAGCTGAGAGAGTCTATTAAAAAAAAGATTAGCATGGCTAAAAGGGAGCCAGGTGTTAATAGTCAGAACAATGAGAAAAAGGACCACAAGAACATTTCACACATCCTCAAGGCTGTCCTCCTCATCACAGGCCAAGAGACCTAGAGGTACAGAGTGGTTACAGGGAATAGTCTTGGGACACCAGTTTTCTGCATCACCTTAGTTACCCTGCTCCATGTATCCCAGCTACTCTGGCTACAGCATCCATGGCTCAAATAGCCTCAGATGTGGCTCGGGCCACTTTTCTGGAGGGCTTAACGGTTAAACCTTAGTGGCATCCATGTCAACGTGGTGCTAATTTTGTAAACTGGCAGAATGCAAGAGAAATAGCAGTATCAAGGCCTCCACATAGATTTCAGAGAATGTATTGGAAAGCTTGGGAACCCAGTGGAAAACTTGTCACAGGGACAAAATCACTGTAGAGATTCACTGCTATGACAATGCAGAATGAAGTTTAGGTCAAGGCTGTCATAGAGAGCTCGCACTGGAGCAATGCCTAATGGGATGAGGCTGCCACCGGGACCCCAGAAATGTAGAGCCATTTGCAGCATGCAACCTCAGCCCGGAAAAGCTATAGACATTCAGTTTCAATCCATGACAGCTGCTATGTGAACTGCACCCAGCAAAGCCATTGAGGCAGGTCCACCCCAGTCTTTGGTGACCCCAAACCCTCACTGTGCCCAGGACACATAGAGGGAAAGATTATGCTGGAGCCCTAAGAATTCATGTATGCTCTGCTGTGTTTCAAACTTGTGTACGGCCTTTCATTCCATTCTTTTGGCCTATTTAACTCCCAACCCTGCATTGGTTTTTTGCTTTTGTTTTTATTTTTTTTTTACAGGCTAGAAGGAATTTGCCTTGAGTTTCAGAAGATACTTTGGAGTTTGAGCTTTTGAGTTGATGTTAAAATGAGTTAAGATGTGGGGAATATTGGGATGCAGTGATTGTATTTTGCATATGAAAATGAAACTATCTTTGCAAAAATTGTAACAGTGAGAGAAATCTAACTAACTCTGTCTTGCTTCTAACCTCACAAGCAAACTGCCTTTGTTAACTTAAGACAGTTCTTTTTCCAAAACTAACCCACTCCTTGTTTGGGGATGGAAACTCCCTTTATAAGACTAATGAAAGGCCATGAGTTTAGGATCATAGGAGGGGCCTGTATTCTGATAAGATAGAGGCGCAGTTAAACAATAGCTAGCCATTGTTCCAGAAGTCACAAAATTTGTATATTCCCCAATTGCTCCTATAGATAACATCACTATTGTTGAAACCTAAGATTAACATTTGAGATTATTTTTTTAGACTTCTGCATTCTGGTGACCAACTGACTCCAACCCAGACCCATGACTCATACCAAGGAACTGACTCCTACCCAGAAGTTGATCCAGATCGTGAAAACAGTTTGAATACTCCTGTGATTTCATGCCCAACCAATCAGTAGCACTCATTCCTAGCTCCTGGCCACTAAGTTATCTTAGAAAATCCTAGCCAAATGCTTTTGGGGTGGCAGGTTTCAGAAATGTCTCCCATCATGCTGCTTGGTTGGACCTGCAATAATTAAACCCTTTCTTTGATGCAATACCTGCTGTTCTCAGTGCATTGGCTTTTCTGGGCAGCAGGCAGGATTAACCTGTTGGGCTGCTACAAATTAGACATAAGTTTTGAGAGCCAAGCATAGAATTCTGTGGTTTAAATGTTGAAATTTGTTCTCCAATGTGGCAGCTTGTATCAAAAGGCATAATTACAACAAATTTAATTTAAATTTGGCTTCATTAGCAATTCTAGAATCAGACAATACTTAATTCCACAAAATAGAATATGTGTTCCAGTGAGTTGAACAGAAGAATTTTCGATTTAATAGACAATGATGGGCTGAAGAAAACAGAAGCAAAGAATCATGAGTCTATTAGTTACTTTTCAAAGTTACTTTTCCTTCTAAGGCAGTGCCAGGGAGAAAAACAAACAAACAAATGAAAAATAGCTGATTAATTAACATCATGTTACCTCAGGCTACTTTTATTTGTGTATGGGTTAATGTAGAGAGTTCCTGCTCACTGAAAATTTAAACTGGCCTGTTTGGGAAATAACTGTGATCTCTTTATTCTGAATTCTGAGATGATCTGATGACAATATAGTTTAGGTTTGGTGATATGGAACTTTAGCATGGGTTACTCTATTTTGATTTTTAGTGTGGTCTGTTGGGGCTTAATGAAAAACAATGACCTCCCATAATTTTTACAATTCCCCACTTTGGTTAGGCTGTCCCCTAAGTGAGATTGTCACCAAAACCTTGGGTATCAGTGCTACTCTCAGTTAGCATCATTTCAGGTTTCTAGTCTCAGAATGACATTTAACCATTCTGACATCATCATCATTATCATACATTTATTTGAGTTTTTGTTGTTTTAGCTGGAGAAAGACCATTTGACAGATGGCCATATGGAAATATTTAAAATGTTTTGAGAGAACACAGCACACCAGCAAGACTACTATTCTGACTATCAGGATGATAATATGAAGAGTTTGGAGTATACGCTTAGCCAGGATTCCCATGATCAAACTAACTAAAATCTAACAGCTAGGCAAAGAGCCTATCCATTTTAACCAAGTGAATGGATCTACAAACCAACATATTTATCTATGTGCATCAAGAAGTATCATCAACTGCACATATTCCTCCCTCTTTAATTAGTAGGTAATCTAGCAACCCAAGACTGGGTCAACTTAATGCAGGTAATGCAAGTTATCCTCTGAAGCTTTTGTAAAAACTTAACTACAGTACTATCCTGCCAAGCGAAAGAGGTAGGCACAAGTAAGGAAAAAGAAAGAGGGGTAAGAATCTTATTATGGTAGGGAGTTTTATTCTGAGAATCTTGGAAATAGCTTTTCACAGCATGAAGTTGGCAACTTCTTGTCCTAGTTTGCAGTTATAATGTCTCTAGTTGTGGCATGGGGTGTTCTGGTAAACTCTTTATGTAGCTCACACATCAGTACTGAGACTTGTCACTTGAAATTTACATTGAGTTGTTCAGCTTTGGCTTATAGCGCTTCAAGAACAGAGGAGAGCTGGAGAGCTGGAGAGCTGTAGCTAGATATTAAAAAAAAAACTAGAATTCAGAATCTGGTCCAGTCTGTAGGCAGACAATAAAAAGTCAAAAACAATGAACAGGGCTACAATTTAATAACAGCCACACTATAGTTGTCTTTTTTTTTTTTTTTTTTTTTGAGACGAAGTCTCGCTCTGTCGCCCAGGCTGGAGTACAGTGGCCGGATCTCAGCTCACTGCAAGCTCCGCCTCCCGGGTTTATGCCATTCTCCTGCCTCAGCCTCCCGAGTAGCTGGGACTACAGGCGCCCGCCACCTCGCCCGGCTAGTTTTTTGTATTTTTTAGTAGAGACGGGGTTTCACCATATTAGCCAGGATGGTCTCGATCTCCTGACCTCGTGATCCGCCCGTCTCGGCCTCCCAAAGTGCTGGGATTACAGGCTTGAGCCACCGCGCCCGGCCTATAGTTGTCTTTTGAAATTAAATTTTTCTCTCTATAGTAACCCCCATTTCTATCAAAAAAAATTATAGTAAGACCAATTAGACTGATTTTTTATAAATGTAGTAAGTATAAACATATAGGCTTCTTTTAAATTTGCTCTGCTGGAAATTTTGTCAAGGAATCCCAAATCAGACTTTTGAAAATATCTCCTAATGCTAGGAAGGCAAAGCAAGGCAGACATTAAATTTTTCCTGCTCTATTTAATATCTTGAGGTTCCTAGACCTGCCAAAAAGTGACAACTTTTTAATTACCCACTATAAAGCTGAGAAACATTGAAACCAGACATTCTATGAAAATTTTCAAACATGACATTCCAGTCAAAGCCTTGGTAATATAACCACTGTTCCTAAAATGTATCCTGTTAAAGAGAATAGATTATTATTGAATTTATGCAAATAACTATATTGCTATAAAAAGTAAAAATACTCAAATTCTGGAGGGATCAGAGAGACAGGAAAAGCAAATGTTCCTATTTTTGTTTAGAAATGTGTGCTTTACCAAATTTTTGTAAGCTATATATAGCTTAAAGGAAAAAAATACTTTCTTAAATCTGGAAATCAAAACATTGAGAAAATCAGCAATGTCTCAAGTAAAGTTTGAAATAAAGTTTCAAATGTTTCAAATAAAGTGGTGAAATAAAGAAATGTTTCAAATAAAGTTGTAAAGAATCTCATAATTATTTTTCCATAGTTCATTCAGTCTCAAGTAAGTAATTCTTGCTCTCATCTTGGTTAGCAGTTTTACAAACACATCAGTTTCTTATGAGTTTTGGAAATTTAGTCCAATGTTATAAACTCAAAGTTATTAGAAACCTGTCCTTGTCAGAGTTATTTTATTCTTTTCATGAACCTCCCTGAAGACATAACACTTTAGGCTTATAAATTTCTTGCCAGAAGCCTTCAGAAGGGCATCAGAATAAAGCAACTAACTAGAGAACAAGACCTAAAATGGCCATGGTTAAATATTGTTATAGAACTAAGCTGAGGTCCACTCACCTGGTGCAATAAGACCAGATACCCACATCAAGGTTTTGCAGAGGTAGAAAGGAAGGCATTTATTTGTGGGGCAGCAAGCAAGGAAGACCAGGAAGTTAATGCTCAAATCCTGACCTCCCTGATTTACAGGTAAGGATTTTAAAGACAGGGGTAAATTTTGGGAAAGCAGAAGTTACAGACAAAATTATGTCAATACATGGAGTGTATACATTGGCTTTGGCTAAAAATGGGTGGATACCTTGAAGTGATGGCGGACAGGTCATAAGTAGATTCAAAGATTTTCTGATTAGCAATTGGTTAAGAAACGGAAAGTTTCTTTAAAAAATTAGAATCTGCGGAAAACAATGTTGTGTCTGGCTTGTGGGTGTGACTCCCCCGTCGTCCCTCAGGAAGAAATATAGGACAAAGAATGGTGGTCAGAGTTCAGCCTTCACATGTCCTTCATCTGAGATCTTTGTGCCAGCAGATCCTTTCAGGAGGGGTCTGGATTTCTGAATCTATTCAGGGTCGTATTTTTGGATGCTATCTTTGCCTCTACGGCGAACCAAACATCTCCTAACTCTAACTTCCTTGACTATTGTTTTAGGCTACTATTATCTTCTTGCTTATGGAGTTGTTAGTTTACTTCTCAGGCATAGCTAAGTACCTGGAATTTCCCTTGAAGGAACTGAAGAGTTTTATTCATTGTTATGCTTGGGGACTTGCAGGTCTCTAAGAGTGAGTCCCTGATCTGTCACAAGAGCTGACAAGTTCATAATAATGATTCAACTGACAAAGAAATTTGTTGATTTTTGGTGGCCTCCAATGGTTTTACATAATAGCCATTATTATTACTGATAATGTATACTAAGACATATTAGATTTTTAGGAATCTTATAAAATTTTGGAACACATGTTAACAACATACTAATACAAATATAATTAACAGAAGATTAAATATTTTTTATTTGACAATAATTCCCATAAAATTTATCATGTTAAATAAGGGTAATATTTCTTTTCTGGACTTCCAAGAACTTATCTTCGATGTTCAAAGGTTAGTTTCAGGCACAAAAGACTTAATTTTGATTTTGAGAAGTTTGTCAAGAATGGAAGATTTAAAACACCTGATCAAAATAGAATCACAGGTCACAATGACATAAAACTGAAGTGTCAAAAGGTTTCAAAAGCAAAAAGCACAATAAATTATCTTGACAAAACATGGAATCTCTGTTTTGTAGGCCAGTTACCTAAAAAGTAAATAAGATGTTGTCACGATTTTATATTGAAGAGCAGATTAAGGCTCTCAAAAAACCTGGTTGTTCCAACACAGGGGTCCAAACTCTAACCTTACATCAGTGTATTTATGAAATTAATGTTCACTTTTTAGAAAAACTTACAAATATTTCTCTTCAAATTTTAGTCTACTTGATCACACATAAATTTTTTTCAGGTGATATATTTTTCATAAACATTCAGTTTTGTCTTTTCTTTTCTTCTTTTTTTTTTTAATATTGGCATTCTGGGTTAGGATAAAAAATTACTTTCCTTTTCCCCTTATTATTTTGACCACACAATGTTCTACCTCACGCAAAAATAAAACAAAAATAAATTTAAAAATTGCTCTTTTTATTTTTTATTCCCCAAAATACAGCCTCATACTTATAATTTCTTATTTTTTACATCTTTTCTACTTACTGTTTCCTTTCTGCCTTGTTTCTGTTACCTTCACAATCTGTATTTTGAAACAACCTTTAAATAACCTTCAAATTAGACGAAATTTCTGTTTTTTAAAGAAGATAGCCTGATATCTTTTTATAATTTTTCTCGTCAAAAACACATCTTACTTTCCTTGTATACTTTACATGCAGAATTGTTTTCCTTAGAAAGTTGCATTTTGAGGATCATTTAGTTTGGCAGGTAGTCTTTTCACCTTTGCCTGTTTCATAATTATATTACCATCTTCAGAAAAGAGCCCTTTAAGGAACAGGGCAAAAAATAATTTGTAAAAACTTATGAGAACTTCCCCTGGGAGGCTATTGGTCTTAATAATTAACACGGACATTATTATCAGAGGGTGAACAGCCAGTTTTTAGGTGTCTTCAAATCTTTGGGGAAATCCCTTTCTCGATGTCCTGGTTATTTCCACAAACAGCAACCAATTTTTGGAAACTGCTGTTTCAGGGTTCACTTATTAGAGAATTGCCCTGGAGCAAGCCTAAAAGTCATTCTAGGTGTTTGGTAGCCATGGAGCTGAAACACTTTGGGAATGATTTTCAAAAGGTCATTTGCAATCTTTTGGGCTCCTCCTGGAAATAAAAGTAGACCAGGTGAAGCTTGTTGAATTGTTGATACCATTCTCAGGGGAATATCATTCTGCCTCTTTTATCCATTTATCCGCAGGTCCTACCAACATGTGTATTACTTAGTAGAAGTCAGGTATTCTGAGGTCATAAGTCATAATTAAAAAATAAATTCTAAGACTCTCAAGCAACTGAACAGATTCCCTTTTGGTCAACAGGACCCCAAGGAAACCCTGGAAGCTGAGTTCCTGTCCATGACAGGCTCAGAGGTATGACATGCCTTGTTAAAACCCCTCCCTCACTAACCACCATTAGCCTTTCTTCCTAAAGAGATAAATAGAAACCATTCCTTTCAAAAGACTTCGGTGCTGACTTCAGCCAATAGCCTGACTGTGGCCCCTCCCTTTAGTCATTCACAACAACTGAGTAGCATTTCTTCCCGATAAGAGACAACCAACCACTAAGTGGTTCTGGCCAGTCTATGGAGACTGCTCAGTGAGGGTTTTTGTATTCTCTGCTTTACCTTTTGACATCAGAGCGTGTCCAGACTGAACCAGGAGTTGAGCTGCTTATTCTCACAGCCCAATAACAAGATGCAGATGAACTGGGAAAGAAGAGAGTTTATTTATGTAATCAGGTACAGGGAGAAGGCTGGGAAAATATTGCCAGACCAACTCAAATTTGCAAAGTTTTCCAGAGCTTATACATGTTCTAAGCTATATATCTATGTGTAAGTGTGGATTCATCTAATGACATAAATGATTAACTTCTAATCTATAGCTAAGGCCTGAGACCTGAAGACTTTCTTCTGGAGCCTCAGTAAATTTACCTAATCTAGATGGGTCCAGCTGCTAGCAGTGATTACCCTTATCTTGTCTCCTGCTAAGTCATGAAACTTTGGGGAGTTCCTTCAGACCCCTAGTAAAACATGTTTGTGGACATCTGGGGAGTACCTCAATGGTTTATGGTGCTTACTGATATAGTTAGGATCTGTTCCGGATATGATAGTTACTGACAATTACTGATAGAAGAGTATTAAAATCTCCACCTCTAATATCAGTTTTTCCATTTCTCCTTACAATTCTATCACTTTTTGTCTCACTTGTTTAGCTGCTCAACTTTTAAGTACATACATATGAATATTTGCTGAGTATTGGAGTACCCTTCTATTATGTAATTCTATCCCTTGTCCCTGACAGTGAAGAGACATTTAGGCATTCTTCATTTTCCCCAATATTATGAAAATTACAGAATTAGAGTTCCTTCAAGATGCTCTTTGGAATTTTAACTAATGTTGATAACTCAGGGATCCACTCTGCCGTGAGGGAACTTGAACTGTTTCAGATCAGAATTAATGTTGTTTGTCATACAGTCATATTAAATAAGAGAAAGAAGAACCCAAGGGTGTGGAACAGTTTTCAGTGGGTGAATAAATTGCTCAGCAAGTGTAACTGAGATGTAGACTAAAATGATCATTGCAACCTTGATGTAATCACACTATTGATAAGATAATTAAACAATAACTTTGAAAGGAGATATAAACTCTCTGAAAGAACTCTTCTCATCTACTCCATATTTACACAATTATTGAGTTGATGTTTATGGGCAAGTATTCTGGTATTACATAGGAATACCTTGTACTCTCATAAAGGTTTTACATCATGTGATGCAGAGATCATAAAATTTGAAAGAAATATTAATTAAAAACCAATGCTAAGTTTATTATAAGTTACAAAATGGTTCATGACCTTAAGCATATTATTTGTTACTCAAAGAGTCAAACGTGCAACAAATAATGTTAACACCATGATAGATGCCACAATGAAATTATAAACTTATTTTTACTTCCAGAAAAGAGTAATAAGGAACCTCTCCCTGTGGACATTAGGCCAGGTTTTACAATAGGAGAGATAAATGAGCTGATTCTTGAATGTCCAAATGAGAAATAACATTTTAAGTACAAAGAAAATAGCAACAATCATTTGTATATGACTCATAGGCTTTTTAATCAATCAATTGAATTTGAGAATGTATAAGGTTTCTCAAACCAAAGTTATTTTTGATTATTTTTTGAGGATAGGAATTCCATATGCCCTGAGTTTATATGCACATTATACTAATACGTAAATGTTAGCCAATTTAAAATTATCTGTTTTATAGGTGCTATACATACCATGGGTTGGTTGTTTACCTATACTTTAATATTCACTTGTGGTTACTGATATTCAAAGCACATGGTTAAATAAATATATATACACAT
Organism: Theropithecus gelada; assembly: GCF_003255815.1. Classification (NCBI taxonomy): domain Eukaryota; kingdom Metazoa; phylum Chordata; class Mammalia; order Primates; family Cercopithecidae; genus Theropithecus; species Theropithecus gelada. The sequence goes on along the minus strand of NC_037683.1, from coordinate 70,535,380 downwards.
ATGTTTAACAATATATTACTATATTAATATATTTAATTTATATTTTAATTATATGTACTAATATTAATTATTCAGTATAATACTGATATGTTATTGTAATTATAAATATATAAAAATGTATACATGTACAATATATTCAGAGAATATTTTCTGTTTGTAAATAGTCATCTTTTAGTAAGAGGTGTGGTTTTGGCTTACATTTGGATGAAAAACAATTTTCTTTTTGTTGATAGTCTTCATAAATAATTTTGACTCTAAAAGAATTGGAGTGGGAACACCATTAAAATGGTCTAATTTTTTCTTTTTTTAAAGGCATATCACTTTTTATCTAGTGCAGATTTTTTAGCAAATGTCTTAATCTTGACGTGCTTTATTCTAAGAGTCGGCAAACTTCTCTTGACTATTTGAGTCATTGAAGAATGTATAAACTCTGTAGAAATCACTAAACTCTGTTTCTGTAGCACAAAAATAGCCACAGATAATACACAAATGAGTGGGCTGGCTGTGTCCCAATGAAACTTTATTTACTACAATAGATGACTGCAGGCAGGCTATAGTTTGCCAATCTTTCCTTTAGTCTATTTAATTTTTTTCCTCCCTAAATGTGACAGATGCTAATGTATAATGTAGAAAAAAATGTGAAGCTCAATCAATCCTTGAGGCAAGGAACATTATTAAAAATATTTGAAACTGTATAAGAGAAATATCATGATATGTTTGAATGTGCATTCAGGATGATGCATTCTAGACTTTAAGCACTGAAAAAGCTGAAAATATATATTTTGTAATTCTAAGTGTGTGAAGGTATTACACAGGAATGTAAGATACTTTCAACTAAAGTCATAAAATAATGTCATTTACCAAATATAACATTTAGAAGAAATATTAATTGAAAATCAATGCTAAGTTTATTATAAACAAAGTTCATCCAAAACCTATAACTTTCCCTTTTAACTTACTTTATCAGAACCTTACTTTGAATATTTGACTATATATATTCTTTGAGGATGCTGAAAGAGGGAAAAAAAAAGAGAAATAGGAAAAAGAAATTACCTTGGCTTCAATAACAGTAGCTCACATCAATTCTAAGAAATTGTTACATCAACTTTTCTGGCAAGACTCCACTGGTGGTGTTTATTTTTCATTAAATTCTGATTCTTGACAGAAGAGCTTACTGGCAGTAAAAGTAAAAAAAATAGTAAAATGTAATAAAAAAAAAAAAAAAACCTTGAGTCATCCTAGGAAGAACCATTTCTGTTAGAAAGATTAAAAATGTACTTTCAAATCTTTTTTCTAGTATTAAATAGTTGCTATCTAACAATGATTTTGAAAATCATATAGAATGCAAAAATTTTGAATGTGAGTCAACATTGTTAATGCTTAGGTCACTGCCACATTAGTTTTAAATTCCTAAAATTTGAACCAAGATGACAATAATAATGATAAAATATTTGAAGGTGAAAACAAAAGAAAAAGTAACCAACAATGCAATATTTACTCTAATAATAGGTGAATATGATAGAAATTAAGTTGATTATGAATATTTCCATGTCAACTCTACATCTGTATAGGCAGATGTTGATAAAGACAGATGGTATGGTGAGTTAAAATTGCTAATGTAAAATATGTGATATGGAGTGAAGTAGTTGAAAGAATTCATCTGGGCCAGATCAAGATAATAATAACACATATATTACACACTGTCAGGAATAAGTGTCATTTATTTCTTTCTTTTCTAAAATAAGGCATACTTACAAACATCCTTTTTGTGTTGAGCTGTCTTCCCCAAGAAATAGTTGATGTCAGTTTCAAGTAAACCATTCACACTGCAATCAAAGCCTATAATATCTGAGAGGTTTTCTTATGTACTGTGAAGTAGATGAAGAATCAAAATATCAGGGAAGGAAGAGAGGAATGAGACAGTTTAAAAAAAAGGAGAGAAAAATATAATTAAAAAGAAGGAAAGGAAGCTCTGCCCTATGCTTTTGGTTTTTTCCCCCTTAGAAGCTGGAGAACTAAATACAGAAATTTCTAAAAGTAGTAGGAAATATATTTGATGATTGTGGTTGGATATTATATTTTAAGATTTTTTTTGGCCATATTCAGATGCTATGTTGAGAGGCATAGCAATGACACTTGTGAAGACTTTATATATATGTAGTTTTTCACACCTATCAGGAGATTGCCCATCTATTTCAGGAACAAGACATGAAACAGTCTTCACTTAGCCTAAGTAAGATTATATCCATGCAGATTATCTTCTTAATATGGCAAAAGTAATGAACTGAAATGTTGTTAGGAATTCAGGCAATTATTTTCCATGGGATAAGGATGTCTTCTATTTAGACTCTGAAAACTTTTTGTTCTCATACAGGCTAAGAGAAAAACATGACAATGCATACTGGCATTAGAGAATCTTTTGTTCCATGATGGATGTGCTCCTTCTAGGAGGAGGAGGACGCTACTGGACCTCACTGATTAAGTCGATGTAATGGTGGCATGAACTGTCATCCACAGAGATTTTCAATTGAATGTTACTCCACCAATTACTTCCTCACAGCCTAACGGAGTGCCCATGACATTAGAGACTAATAAATTGTCCAGAGCCAATTAAAAAAAGATACTTTCCCTCTAAGCTATTTAGCTACAATAATCTCTCTTACTAGATTAGGTTCTATAAATCTGACAAGTATGATGAAAGTTTATTTGTAAAATTCTTCAATTGAATTTTTGAAACTACATAGGCTTCTGGGTTTCCACCCTGGGTCCAATGTCAGGAAGGACACTTATTAATGTCATTGAAAGACATTCTAAGTAGATATTGCAACAGAAATATGGAAGGATTCAAACGTTTTGAGTAAAAATAAACTAATTGTGAAGAAAAATGCACCCATTCATTTATCAATCATGTATTGATAACTTCAAACTTCTTATGGACCTGCTTAGTACATGATACAACAGTATAAACTCTGAAGTTATATATGGTCCTCTGCCCTATACCTCCCACCTCTTTCAACTCAACTCAAATTGTTGCGTTTTGCAAAACTAACTTTTTTACCTAGAGAAATATTTTCTACTTTAGTAAGCAGATTTGAATCGTAATGCAGTCTCTGAATGTACATCAGCCATCAGCCTCTGCTTCTGTTAGTTTTTTTGCCAAGCTAATGAATAACAGATTTTAATGTTCTTTTTTTTTTTTTTTTTTTTTTTTTTTACCCCCATTAAAATCTCCTTTGGATTTTGGCATCCAACACATAAGAAGTAATATTTTTGTGACTTTTATCATGGGAGTTATGTAATGAATATAGCCAGTTTTCTTGCTTGAGAAGTAGCGTGTCATACTGCTTAAAAGCCTGGTGCCCGAGTTTGAATCTCATTTTCGCTATTCACTAGTCATATGATCTTGGGCAAGTCATTTGCTGTTCTATGTTTCTGTGCCCTTCTAATAATATTACTATAAGTTTTAAATATAAATTATATTAAAAATTTAGAAACGTGACAAGCACATTATTAGCATTCAATGTATACACTTACATCAAATACCAAAAAACCCCACCTCTTTTGAAACAAAGTAAATCTAAATTTAATCATTATTTCATTTAAAAAGCATTTGGTATACCCAGCCAAAGGTTAGTATTAGAGATATATAGATGAATAAAAAATGCAAATGCTTGCCACGAATTTAGGGATGGCTCAGAAGACAGACGCATATATGTAATGAAATAAGTCAATCACAAAAAATATTAATGGGTACTAACATTATAAGGTTAAAACAAATCCAGAATTGTATTGTTTACTCCTTGGAAATTTTAGATTAAAAATACAGCTCTCTATAATCTATATCTCTTTCTGTAGATTCTATTGCTCAGGTCACTGATAACTTTGCCTGAGTGGATCTAACTAAAGAAAACACATGGAGAAAGCATTTATTAACTTTGCCTAGGGAGCAAGTTTCAGTGTAGGGCACTGTGTTCTCTTCAGCTCCTTAATGATGGAGCATCAGTTTAAGCCCTTTTTGGAATACATGGTTTTATTTCGGCATTGAGAAATTCTTTCTCATTTTTGTCTTGTACAAAAATAAAATCAAATTGGCAGTATTTCAGGAGCTTTAATGGACTTTTGATATCAGCCAAAATGAGTATTTGACTTAACTGCATATCCATAAACAATTAAAAATTGCATAAACTATATGAAGAACTAATTTTCAGGTATTAGACTATAGCTAACACAAGGTTGTGATTCTTGAGAGATGGGAAAAACAGCAGAAGAGATCCATAGTCTCTCTCTTTATTGTTTGTTTTTGCCTTCGGACACTTTATAAACAACTGTAATTTCACTGGGCAGAGGAGAATGAGATGACAGTTTTGGGCTTCTGAGGTAGCAGCCTTGTAATGCTTTTAAGGTAACAGAGAGGAGAGAATTGAATAAAGAAAGCACTCTAAAAATCTACATAGGGATCCTCTTTAGTCTTTAACCACATATGTATGTGTGCTCAGAGCCATGAGACCTGGACGAAATCAGGTGCTGGAGAAGGAGAGAGGTTTGTGAGCTGGCAATGGAGTCTAGAGTTCACATGGTATAGGGAGAAATGAAAGAGTAGCCAAAGTCAACAGACTTTGACAAAGAACATATCAGGCATTTAATCAAGACCTCCCTGCATCCTCCCTTCCAAGAAAAAAAGCTACACTTTAGGAATGGGACTACTCTAGAACTACCACAATCCAACCTAAAAACAAGCCCTGACAGGATAAAGCTGATCCTTCAGAAAGCTGACTGCCATCAAGACAAACTGAACACTCAAAAAATCAACAAAAACACATCAAAACATTAAAAAATAATATTCACAGTGCCTAGTATACAAAAAGTGTTACTAAACATGGGGATCAGCAGGAAAAGGTGACTGATAACCAAAGTAATAAGCAATAAATAGAAGCAGAGGCAGAGATGACAAGGACATTGGATTTAGAGAATAAGGAGTTCAAAGCAGCTATGAAACACTAAAAATGTGTTCAATCATCTAAAGGAAAAATATAAAAAACATAATGGGAAAACAATTAGGGTCACAATAGACAGATGGAAAACATGAGAATGAACCTAGTGTAAATGCAAAATCTGGAAAGTGCAAAATCTAACATGATAAATGTAGGGATGGGATTAACAGTCATTGATTATTAATAATTTAAACACTGTAGCAGAGGAAGTCAATGAACTTAAAGGAAAGGCAATATGCATTCTCCAAACTGAAGTTTAAAAAGAACATTAAAATACTGAAAATAAGGCAGAGTGACTAGTGACCTGTGGGGTGATATTTGGAGGTCTGATTTAAGGGCCCATCTCTAAAATGTTATGTCTATGTTAGCTTAATGATAATGATTGTCATAAATAACCTGCTATCTCTGGGTTATTATAAAGTGCCTTGTTCTAAATATGAAAATATAACAAAAAATTACCTTCGTTTCAAGTGATTTGGAAAGCAGTTTCAAAAATTCTACCTAGTTTTGAGGCAAAAGGAAGAATTCACTATAGTCATTGGGTAAATAGTTATTTAGGAAGATGAATTATACTGTGCTAGGGTTTTCAAACCAGGAATATGTCATTTCATAAGAACTTATCTCTTGTATAGCTCAACCTATAAATTAATTATTTTTCTACAGAGCAGATGGTAATTCTGCCTCTACATATAAGTTTAGTCTACTCAAGATTTCTTTTTTATGTTTTAAAAATTCAGTTAGGGAATTTAAATTTTTCCATTGCCTTTTTAAACAATAAAATACATACAATAATAAATACACAATAAAAATACATTGAATACATAGATAACTCTAGTAATCCCATTACATTTTGGAAGCATCTCTATTTTCTTACATTTTAAAACAAATTATATTTTTTGAAACATCTATCATTTTTGTCAGCTGTCTAAACATTACTGTTCTAAATTTTATAGACTTAAAAAATTTTTTCCTTTACAATTTATTTTGCTTAGCTAAAGGTCATCAGAGAAATGTTATGGTTTTTATGTATTGCCCTTCAACATATATTGATATAATTTGATATTTGATGACTTGATTGAAAATTTGTAACCAGTATAATGCTGAAATTCTAAACATCTCAAGGAAAGGGAGCAACTCTGATTTTTTAAGGCCTATGCCGTGTCAGACACTGTATTCACCCTGGAAGACTGATATTACCAGTATTTTGTGCAAGAGAAATTTCAGGCTAGAATAGATTAACAGAGTCAAGTAACTAATAAGTGACAAAATTAGAATATAAACTTTAAGGATCATACTGTTACCTCTGGGATTCTTTTTCAATAGGGAAGAGGAAAGCCGTAGGTGACTTTGCCTCAGGTTTTATGTTGCAGTTACTAAATCATGTTATTTTTGTTACATTCAATAAAACCTTTTTATTGGTTTCTTTTTGTCTACATCATTACTTGGGAGATTGATGTGACTTTTTTTTTTTCCTCAAACTAATTTTTAGATAAATATAAACACTTTACTGCATTTTTTGTTATTCACCTTCTCTACAATGGCTTTTAAAATCTCTAAGCTCAAAGTCATACAGGGCACAGAACCATATAACACTAGATAGTTGCAAACACAGATTTAGTTCAAGCTGATCAAGTCAGTGTTAATTTAGAATTGATATTTAGGTCCAGAATTGTAAAGTTATGTTTGCAAAGTGACAAAGAGTATTTTAGATTAAAGCTACATAAATTATTCAGAAAATTTTCCTGCATATTTCTGTCCCTTTTTTTCTTCTTTTTCTTATAATATCTCATGACTCAAACTAAACTTCAAAGGTGTATTTAACAATAATTGTTCTCTATTTGTAGCAATATTAAAAGACGTTATGTGAGAAATAAGTTTAAAGGTAAAAAATTGGGGGTAAATGCTAGCTTTAACAAAATAGAATAGATTTTCTTACTTAGGGACACCACAAGTCTGAAAATATTTCTGTGCATAGTGATTCTCTGAACCATATACAGAAAACAGGTTTCCTAATTTTATTTGATAAATCACTCCTCATAGCAGTTGGTCTTTCAAACTATTATTTCAGGCAACAAATTTGGAAACTGTTTTCTGAATGGATCTGTTGATTTTAACCTCAAAGTCAAGGTCAATTTTCCTTTTAGGAAAGACACTTAAACCATCAGAGAAATTCTACATATTATTTTTATTTTACATACATTATTTGTATTTAATCTGCCCATTTGATTATATAGTATTAGTTTCAATTTTATGGATGTGACATCGGAATAACAAACACTCGTATTTGCTGAAGGTAAGTTTTTGATGTGGCGAAATGCCTCACTGCCCTTTCCCTGCCATCCCAAAGATAGCATGGACAAGTTCTAAAGCAAAACTAGGTGAAAAGGTATTCAAGCTAAGCCAGAGTCTGAGTTGTGGGTCTAAACTATTGACAGCTTCAATACCTGTGTGATACCAGCTTCTGCTGAGAAAAACTTCAGAGAAACAGTGAAATATTTACTGCAACACAGGAAGAGGTCCCAGTAGCAATACATGAGTTTCAGTTCATCCATATCCTTGGCAACACCTAGTAAAATTAGTCCTTTTAATTTTAGACATTGCAGAATATATAATACCTCTTTGCGATTTCAATTTGTATCTCCCTAATTACAATGATGCTCAGAATCTTTTCTTGTACTCTTTCATGTTTCATGCTTTTCATGTTTCATTGCCATTTATGGATCTTCTTCGGTAAAGTGTCTGTTTAAACATTTGGTACATTTTTAAATTAATTTGCTTGTTTTCTTATTATTGAGTCTTGAAAGTTGTTATAATCTGAATACAAACTTATTCTTGGATATATGATTTGTAATTATTTTCTCGCAGTGTGTGGCCTATATTTTCATTCTCTTACAGTGACTCTCAAGGAGCAGAAGATCTTAGTTCAGATAAATCTCAATTTGTATATGTTATTGTCTTGTGGATTGCACTCACAATTTCTGCTTTTCATGTGGAGTGTTTTGACCTTTTGCATTTAGCATAATTATTGATATTACATTATAACAAATCCTTAGCTTTTAAAGTCTAATTGATTCTCCCTTTTTTCTCACTCTTTTGAATATTTATTTATGATCCCATTTTATCTTCTATGTTGGCTTTTAGCTATGTGTGTGTGTGAAAAACGTTTTTATTTTGTCTTTGCTTTTGAAAGATATTTTCAGGGATTATGATATTCTGGTTCAACAGATTTCTCAAGACAAACCTTGCAAGGTCTTTAAAAATAAGCCTGCTGTCATTATTTTTACCCCCAATATACATTATATCTTTTTATTTCCTGGCAGCTTTTAAGATTTGTTTTTCTTTATGACTCATTTTAGCAATTTTTATAAGGTAGCTTGGTATATTCTTTTTCGTGCTTATTGTATTGATGTTTATTGAGTTTTGTGGGTTTGGCAGTTAATGATTATTGTCAAATTTATTTTTAAAATTCAACTATTATTTCTCCATACTTACTGTGTACTACCCCACATTCTCCCTTCTCCTGTAGGGTCTTTGATTATATATATTATTAATCTGCTTAAAGTTTCACATGGCTCGCTGATGGTTCTCTCATTTTCTTTAGTTTCTTTTCTTTTTTTCTCTGTGTTTCATTGTGAAGAGTTTCTTTGGCTGTTACTTCAAGTTCACTTATCTCTTCTTCTCCAATGTTTAATATCCTGTTAGTGTTTCATCACATAAATTTTATTTTCATCTCTAGAAATTTGATTTGAGTCTTTCTAAAATTATCCCATTTCTATTTAGCGTATTTTATCTTCCCTGTACTTTCTCAGACACAGGAGAAATAACAGAGTTATAATAAATTTTTAATGTCCTTGTCTGCTAATCCAATCAGGTGTGTTATTTTACCATATTTCCCTGGATTAAATCTTACTTTCATTATAAATCACATTTTCCTGCTTCTTTGCATTACTGGTAGTTTTTGACTAGATGCTAGTCATTGTATATTTCACCTTATTTGTTTAAATAAAAAAAAAATTTCTATTCATATTCTTGAGTTTTGTTCTGGTACACAGTTAAGTTACTTGGAAACAGTTTTTTCCTTTTGAGTCTTGTTTTTTGGTTTTGTTGGGGGACAGAGTAACTTGTAGTCTAGGGGAATTTTTTTTTTTTTCACCAAATAAGATATAAGAGGCTGAAGAGTCATTCCAATGTTCCATGTGTTAAGAGATTTTCTACCTTGGTTGGTGGTGTAAATCCCCAGCCCTGTGTGAGTTCCCAGCAATTAATTTCTCTGCCTTTTTTGTAGATTCATTTACTGTCTCATTTTCTCATTTAGTTTCCTCATGTATATTTGCTAATCAGTACTCATCTAACTATCATAAGATGCACATTCTGTAGATCTCTGGAATTTTCTTTTTCTATAACTTCTGTTTTTTTTTTTTCTCCCCAACATTCTGCCTAGTGAACTGTAGCTACCTTGGTTTCTCTGGACACCCAGGTTTGTTCTCCACAATCAGACACACCCTAGGCAGTAAGTTGGGAGAACTGTTTGGCTCACTTTCTTTGTTTCCCTTCTCTTGGTTATCACTGCCCTCCATTGCCTATTGTTAAAATCCTTAAAGTTATTGTTTTACCATGTTTAGTTCAGGTTTCCAGCCAAGGACTATTCCAGGTTCTATTACTTTGTCTTAGCTGGAAATGGAAGTTCTATCAATGTGTATTTGTTTTTTCACAGGAGTTGTTCTGTGTGTTTTGATGGAAGAAAATTTAGAGATATGGGAACTATTTTACGAACATACTCTTCCCAGAATTTACTCTTATATCTCCCTTTTCTACACAAAGGTAGAAAAGCCTTTGCGTACACTTGTAATCTGTGTACTAGGTTCTTATTTCAGTAAACCATCACAAAGTTCAAAGTTTGACTTGCTTTTCTCTTCCATAATCACTTGTAGGATGTCTAGATCTTTACATGGCCCCTCCTGAATTCCTCCCAAGTCTTATCCTTAAATTTTCCCTATGCCTAACTTACGGGGTTATTCCTGATGATGGAGAATTTGCAATTACAAAACCTGGGATTCAGAAAAACGCTATTTATTCAGGAATTAGCAAGAACTTGACACCATTTTTCACACTTTCCACACTGAAACATACTCTTTGAGTAAATTTTCTTTTTTCATATTTTCCCGCTTTTTGCATAATTATTGGCTTGATAACCCTTAAATGCACTGACATATGTAATAGCAAACAACATTTTATGGTCCGTCTCTCTCACTTTTGCTTTTAATTAGGAATGCTATGTGAGCTTTATATATATGAGTATATATAATCTACATATGTAGATTATTTACATGCATATAATATGCATGTAATTTACATAATATATAATGTAAATTATATATATATAAAGCCCATGTGGCATTCTTAATTATAAGCATACATAGATACATGTAATCTACACATATATATTTTTAAAATTTTATGCATATATATATAAAACACACACATATATATCTACACACAAAATTTAAAAAATTAGAATCAGTGAATTTTTGTTTTCTACCCATTGGGGAAATATCTTCTGAAAAGCAACAGAGCAACAGCAGTTTTGAATGAATAAGGTAAAAACTAATGACTTCATATGGTCAGGGTGAGTTTCCAAAATAGTTCACCTTCTCTACTGCACAGTTAATTTCAAAGCCATCTCAATTTAGAAATTTATGAGAAGAGTTTCTAAATCAGATTAGCAAAGTCTTGTCACAACTAAAATTGCTAAATGAGGAAAGTATTTGCAGTAGAGACTGTGCTTTTCTGCTGTGGTGACTAAAATTAGCTTCACTTCATAAAATAGCATACTAGAGATTATTACATGCATAATGTGTCCAAAAGCATTTAGATAACTAAAATAAGCTAAATATGGAAACTCTTTTATATTACTCCCCTTATATGAGCTTATGTTCTTATTTAAACAGACTAGCAACACAATAATCTTTATATGCAGGGCATACACATTTAAACAATTTAAATTATGTGTTCTTTTACATTTAACAAAAGCTGTTTATATAAATGCCTAATTTTCTATATTTCTTAAGAACCAGAGTTCAGTTTTCACATTCTAGTAAGCCACTATAAGTTATTTAAACAAATGAATACATAACATACTATCATAATAAAACAGCTAATTAAGAAGAAAAATCTTAGCTTAAATTAATTTGAGGCACATTAAAATTTTTCATGTTCAGTCTGAAAGTGTTTTTTACCTTGGGTTCATACTCCACTTATAAATGCTGGGGCATATACAAACACACATATGCACACATTTACACACACATAAACTCCTAAAATAGGAAGCGAAAATCATAAGTTAAAGTGGCTAGACAGGAACATGTAAAGAGCAACATGATGAATTTAATAATTATGAAGAATGGAAGCCATTAAAAAGCTACCTACAGGGCAGTAACTGCATTAAATCACAGTTTTGGGGAATGTTTACCAATTTGGAATTTACTCAATCACTTCTTGCTAAGGTACATAGTAATTTCATTTCCCTTGATCTGTATAATCCTCCAAAATAGAAAATATAAAGAAGAAACAATTAAAACCTAAATAATATAACCACATTAAAGGGCCAACAGATCTATATCCACTCTTCATGTTGTATTTAGGCATACATAAGTCATAATGAGTCTTTCGGCCATTCAGTATGTGCTAGTCCCTACACCAAGCACTTTGAATATAGCAATTGTTAAAGAGAAAACTTTTGCTTTTTTGGGCCATCCCATCTAACGGAAGTAAGAAGACAGTGAATAAGTAAACATGTAAATTAAAATGATATTTTTAGATATAATATGTGCTACAATTGGATATGGGCAATTAACAACAACTTCAAACCTGAATTATTTATTGAATATATAAATTATGTGAGTCTTTATATTCTTATAATGGTTCTTTGATTATATCCTGAATGATTCAGCTCTTCATGACAAATTCTTGTTATTGAAAAATTTTCAGTATAAGTTATTAACATGCTATTTTCAATTGAATTAAATGTAAAATAAATGTATATACCCCTTTACCTCACAATATTTTTTACTGTGAAAGGAAAATAAACTATGACAGATGGGTTAAACATTTCTCATTATTTTTTTTTCTAAAGGCACAGAAAGGATAGTTGGATAAAATGTAGTATCTTTCAGATAGCGAGGGTCCCTCTCTATGGACTGACTTGCAATTTTTGTAAGTATTAATATGGCTATATATGAGTGTATGTGGAAGCCACTGAATCACCTTTTTGTTTATGTTGAATATTTAGGTTACTCTTAAGCCCTTCGTTTTAATGATTCACACCTTTGGTTATAGGGCTGGGAATGGGATTTGGTTTCACTGACCATTGGGTTTGAAGGCCCCTTTTTCCACTCTACTAGGCATTATAAATTATGCTTTTGGGAATCACTTAATTTACGTCTTTAGTATGTGGTATTAATGAGGTGAAATCATGGGATTAACACTATTTTATTCAGTTATATTTGCTTAAGAAAAATAAAATAACTTGGCCATATTCTCTGGATTTCCTTATCCAGAGCATGTTCTCAGAATGCTGGTGTTCGTATGTTCTCAGAATGCTGGTGTTCGCATGTTCTCAGTCATAGGTGGGAATTGAACAATGAGATCACTTGGACACAGGAAGGGGAACATCACACACTGGGGCCTATTGTGGGGAGGGGGGAGTGGGGAGGGATAGCATTAAGAGATATACCTAACATAAATGACGACTTCATGGGTGCAGCACACCAACATGGCACACGTATACATATGTAACAAACCTGCATGTTGTGTACATGTACCCTAGAACTTAAGGTATAAAAAAAAAGAATATGCAGGTGTTAACTAACCTCAAGGGAGAAATGCATAATGCAAATATATGATACTGGACAGACTACTGTAAGTGTATGTCCTTCCACCATTGGCTACAGTGTGAAATCCTACAAGAGTTATTTCATAGAGTTTCTGAAAAGAATACCTTTCATTTTGCCAATGCAGGGAGAATAAGGTTCCTTTTAAGCATTAAGGAGTTAATATTCTACCTAGGAATTTCCTCTTCCTTTTAGGTAGAAAAATTATGCTAGACCACCTAGAAAAATGTGACCCTAGAACACTTTCTCATATCAGTAGCAACCTACTGATATTGGTCTTCCATACTCAGAAAAAAACCAGTATTCCTACTGGCTACTGAAATATACCTGCAGACAATCAGCTTTTAATCTTTGTTCCTTTACATTTTTTATATCCTTTTCCCCTCAACTACTGAGTACATAGTTATATATGTGAAAATGCTTGTAAGCATATATATACACATATATTTTTCTCTTTATATACATCTTTGATTTGTGGTCTCTATTATGGAAGCCTGCTTCTTGTAGTTTTTCAAACATTAAAATAGTTATTTTTCTTATTTCCCTTGGGTTTTTAAAAATTAATAGTCAAGTTAATTTAGGGAGCATTTATATGGAATATCTCAAAAGTATAAATTTTAAAATTAATTTTTGTTTCAAACTGACTTTACTTTTAGAAAGTTTTAGCAACACTGATCAAAAGGTACAGAGTTTCTCATATTACCCCTGCCCACACATATGTATAAGCTACACCATTGTCAACATCCCCAATCAGAGTGGTACATTTGCCATAATTTATAAACCTACATCGGCACATCATTACTACCCAAAGTCCATAGTTTACATTGAGGTTCACTCTTGGTGTTGTACATTCAATGGATTTAGACAAATATATAATAACATCTATCCACCATTATAGTGTCATACAGAATAGTTTCACTGCCCTAAAACTCATCTGTGCTCTTTTTACCATCTGCATAGTTTTTGCCTTTTCCAGATGTCATAGAGCTGGAATCATACGATATTTAGTCTTTTAAGATTGGCTTCTTTCATATAATAAAGTGCAGTTAAGTTTCCTCTATGCTTAATAGCTCATTTCTTTTTTGCCTGGAACAATATTCCAGTACCTGGTTGTATTACAGTTTACTTACTCATTCAGCTACTAAAGGACATCTTGGTTGCTTCCAAGGCTTGCCAATTATCAGTAAAACTGTTGAACACATCTGTGTTTTGATTTTTTCATGTACATAAGTCTTAAGTTCATTTGGGCAAATACCAAGGAGTGATATTATTGAATCATATGGTAAGAATATATTTTATTTTATACAAAACTACTAAATTACTAAATGTTACACACATAAAAAATGTCTATAACTTTTTCATTTCCACCAGCAATAAATGAGAGTTCCTGTTGCTCCCCATTCTCATCAGCATTTGATCTTTTCAGTGTTCTGGATTTGGGGCATTCTAATGGGTATGTAGTGATGTCTCATTGCTGTTTTAATTTACAGTTCCCTAAGGATATGTAAGATGAAGCAACTTTTCACATGCTTATTTGCCACCTGTATGTATTCTTTTAAAAACTTGTGAAATAATTCCTGTATTTTTGAGATGTTTAAAATAGACATATAATTTTACATATTCATGGAGTACACATTGATGTTTCTATATATACATAATGTACAGTGATCAGATAGGGTAATTAGCATAGCCATCATCTCAAACGTTTATCATTTCTTTGTGCTGGGAACATTGAATATCCTCCTAGTAGTTATGTTAAATAATATCTCTATTACTGTTAACTATAGTCATCTTACAGCGTGAACTAACACTTGAACTTATTCTTACTATCTAGCTGTAATTTTGTATTATTTAGCAAATCTCTCCCTGTCTATTCTTTCCTTCAATGGATCTTATAGCTTCTGTTCTACTTTCAATGAGATTGAGATTTTTGAGCTTACACATATGAGTGAGAATATGCAGTGTTTAACTTTTTGTTTCTGGCTTATTACACCTAACATGTCTTCCTGTTCTTTCCAGGTTGCTGCAATGACAAGACTTGATTCTCTTTTATAGCTGAATAGCATCCCATTGTATATATATATACCACATTTTCTTTATCCATTCATCTGCTGTTCAGCACCTTGCTGTTTCCACATCTTGGTATGGTGAATGGTGTTGCAATAAACATGGGGCCACTAGTCCTATTGCCTCACTGGTTCTCACCAGAACTAATCTTATTGCTCATTTATTTCTAGTATTTCTGGGTTTTATGGGGTTGTAGACAGTGATCCCCTGAGTGGCAATGGTGGCCAACGTGCATTAACTCCCGTTCCAAGTTTTTGATATGCAAGGGAAAGCTACTCCTAAAAGAAAAGGTGGCTTCCTAGGAAGTTGGGAGTGGTCACAGGATGGGACTCCTTCCCATTCATAACCACAGACAAAGATGACCCCAGTTGGGGCACAAATTGAGGCCCTATGGGGGTGTAATGTCTATTATTTCCTGCCAGATTGGGTCTATAGAGATACTTTTTCCTTGTCCCAATGGAGGTGGTTGAACAGCTCTTGTTTTCCAGAAGGGGGCAGTACTCCTACCTTCCCAGATCAGGCACCATGTAAGGTTTCCTCACTTACAAGTGGGATTTCATTTACCTCACTGTGGCCTTGGGAACTTGGCTACTAGAGTTTGATTAGAGCATTGTAAGGAAACTTCTACTTTTGTGTCATTAGCACAACAATGGATGAAAAACGGGGGAGAATACCTAACAAGTAAGGGTCGGGATACTAAGGGATCACTATGGCTAATTGAGAGGTCCATAGAGTTGGCTGTGAGATTTTCCAGATGTGCCGGAAAATGAAACTCTATCCTGGGGATATTGATGACAAATCCAGCAACCATTAAGATGATTTCCTGCTGCTATAATTTTTGAAATATTTACTATAGAGTTTTGTTTCCATTCACACTGGATTAGGTTAATTGGGAAAGTAAACAGAATTAACAGAGGCAGCCTGGTGGGTTTGGGGTTCTACTGCTCCACTGCTGCCTTTTGTAGCTTCCTTCTAACGTCAGGAGCAGATTGAATAATAAATGCATGCCCAGGAGAACTTGGCCTTACAGGGAGTCAGGGTCTGCATTAGTATGTTTCCCGAGGGCCTCATCCGGGTAGCCCTGAAATAGAGTGGGGTTTTCATCTTCTCCCCAAATTACTTCTCAAATCTTGCTATAATTAACTGGCTTAACCATGCACTTTTTAATACCTTCTATTAAATAAGTTAGCATGTGATCTGTGAGTTCGAGGTCCTGGGAACTTCTCTAGTAGTTCCACTGAGGGTCCAGATCTGAAACTCCCCCTACACAATAAATGGCCTTGGTAACAAGCAGCACTCCAACTGCATATTCATGGGCAATATCTAGAATCTTTTCTTTCTCCTCTATGGTATAGCAAGTGAATAATAATATTTGCAAGTCATGCCAAGTTAAATCAAAGGACATGGTCAACTTAACAAATTCCTCTATAAATTTCCCTGGATTCTCTGAAAACTAGCTAAATTTATCCTCACATAAAGCTAAATTGTACATAAAAAAGTGAGATATACTCTGATTGTTCCCCTATCTCTGTCTGTTTCTCACAATGGGCACAGATTTAATTTCGGGAGCTGATATGGTGCCGCATTCCTGGTGGTATTGGTTAGGCTTATTTCTGTAGGCTGCAGGGGTATAGACTAGGCTTAGTTGGATAAGGGAGGGGGGTGCCTGATGACCTTGGAATGAAATCCTGCACTAGAGAACTGGCAGCACTCTCCCTCAGAATTCAGGAACTGCAGAGGCTTCAAGCGGGGCATGAAACTCCTAGCAGGTGCAGCTAAAAGGGGGTCATCTAAGATAACTAGTGCTGCTTTTTGGTCCCTGAAAGTGACATGGGCTAGACACATTTTGCAGCATTCTCTTAGATTCACATCCTGGTAGAGGCTATAAAAGCTGCACATAAGAAACTTCTCCTCATTTTCCTTCCTTCTTTTTTATAGAATAAATCTAGTTGTTAAATAGTATTATAATGTAAAGAACCATGTTTAGGTCAAATCTCTTGGTTCCCCAATTTGTATTGAACCTAAATGGTATTGCAATAGAAAATTATTTTTTTCTCTTTAAATTATCTAACTTGAATTTGCTCCCACTGCCTACATGACACCCCAGTGGCCAGTCCTCTGGGATACTGTCATGTTCACTTTCCAGAAAGGATTCTTATAGAATTTTTTTTTTTCAGTTTGTCCTAAGTCTAGTGAAAGCTTAGTTACTTTTACTTTCAAATTATCACATACTGCAGAGAAGATGTAGGTAGAGGTAGTAAAGCTTTACAAAAGTGGATTATGAGATATGAGTGGTGGGCAGTAGAATGCTTTGGGTCTGAATTCCAAAGAGATTGAAGTAAACATTTTAGTTTGAACAAAGAGGGATTAAAAAAAAAAAAGGTAATTGTAGAAAGGAGGAAGGGTAAGGGTAAATAGTGTTGCTGAAAGGGAGACCTTAGAGGCCCCAAGCCAACAGGTAATCCACCCAGTAAGAGGGACATCGAAGAAAATATTCAAGCATCCACTTGTCTGCAACTGTGGGTAGCTACCCATCAGGTCAGGGGGCCAGGAACCCCATTCCCTTCACCCAACAGTCCAAGATGGGCTTGAGCAAAGCAGTTTATTGGACAGAAAGGAAGACAGCACACAGAGAGGGGTCCACAACTGGCTCTTACAGAAAATGATAATTTCCAACTTCAGGGCAGAAAAAAGAGACCAAGAGACCAAGATTTCCCCATGAGTGGGGCTATCACCCACAATGCTAGAGGGAATGTCAATGCTAAAAACCCCTGAGCATCTAGGGGTGGCCAACTGTGACCTCCAAAGGCCAGTTGGAAGCACAGAACAACATGACTATGGTGGTCCTGAGTCAACACAATGGGGGATCTGTCACAACCAAGTGTCATGATTTAAATAATTGCCCAAATACAGTTAGCAAGGAGCCAAAGCAAAAATCAAAAACAACTATAAATGAAACATTCATTTCAGAGTGGAAAATAAATGACTGGCAGAAAAAAACATAGGACAATACAGGGGAAAGGACTAAGAGAAAGGGTGACAAGAACATAGTTGGCCAGGCAAGTTTCTTTCATGGCACCAAAATGACAGGGGACTTTGAACTGACCACCTAGCCAGAGGACTTATTTCCTGGTTCACCCAATATTAAAAGGGGCCAGAGAGGATGCTAACCCATGTACAGGAGCCAAAATGGTCCCAACTGATCTCTAGCATGGGGTGAGCTGGGTGAAGTCACCCAGGTTACTCTGGCTCGGGTAGGACTTGGCTGCCACAGATGAAGTGTGTGCGGATTTGTGACCTGACATTTGGAGTGGTGGGTCCCACATGAGGCAGCAGCTCTGCAGTTGTTCACCCATCCACTCAGCTTCACTGCCTCCACCTGTCAAGAAAGATGATGGCTCTGAAAAGAATCTTTAACTACTGTTACAGCTCTGCGATGTTAGCAGCTCTTTAGTGTTACAGACTTAGTGTTGCAGCTCTACAGTTTTGATCACCAATGGCCTTGCTGCTTCACCACCTCTCACCATCTCAATTCTTCACTGCCATCTCTTTCACAATCATTGCCTCTCTGCTTTTTGCCATCTAGCTGCCTCTCCAATCACTGACTTCTCTTGTCCCACATTGGGCACTAGATAATGTAGTGCAGGTTCTTGGCTTTGCTCAGGAAAAAATTTAAGAACAAGCTGGCAGTGGAAGAAAGGAGCTTCATTGAAGTGGCAATGTTACAGATCAGTGACGGCTCCTTGCAGAGCAGCACTAGCCCATAGGCAGTGCAACAACAGTAGTAACATATGGGCTGTTGACTATAGTATCTTGTTGGTTGTTGACTAAAAGTGAGTATTTATAATCACTTTTAATTACATGCAAATTAATGGGGGATTATTCAGAAATCTCTAGAAAACGGGTGGCAACTTCTGAGCGTTGCTATGGAAAGGGCCAGCAACTTTCTTGTGTTGCCATGGAATTTGTAAACTGTCATAGTGCTGGTGTAAGTGTCTTATGCTGAGTGCAGGGAGGGCAACTAGAGGTTGCTTTTGGAGCCACTTGCTAGTCCTGGATATTTTTTCATCTGGTTCTAGAAGCAAGCCTTATAGGTCACTTACCTCAAAATGATACCTCATTGTGGTTTTGATTTGCATTTCTCTAATGATTTATGTTGTTATTTTTAAAATACATTTGATGGTATCTGTTCAAATCATTTGCACATCTTTTAATCACATTGTTTGTGTTTTTGCTGCTGAGATGTTTAAGCTCCTCGTATATTCTGTATATTAATCCCATAGGATGAGAAGTTTGCAAATAATTATTATTTTCATTCTGTAGGTTGCCTTTTCACTCTACTGATTGTTTTCTCTGCTGTGCAGAAGATTTCTGGTTTGATATAATCTCATTTGTTAATTTTTACTGTGGTTACCTGTGCTTTTAAGGTTTTTAAAACAAAACCTTTTTCCACACCAATATTCTGAAGTATTTCCCCTATGTTTTCTTTTAGTTGTTTTAAAGTCTGAGGTCTTACATTTAGTTCTTTGATAGTGCTTGAGCTGATTTTCGTATAGGGTGAAGGGTGGGGATCTAGTTTCATTCTTCTGCATATGGCTATCTAGTCTCTTGTATATATTCTTTGGTGAGATATCTGTTAAGTTCTTTGGCCCAGTTTTAAATCAGGCTTTTTTATTGTTTACTTTTAAGAGTTATTTATATATTTTATACATTTTACCTTTTTATTAAATAAGGTAATGCAGGTAAAAGGAGTTTGTAGTTTGCAGAATGCTGTATGAATGTAAGAATAAAAAATAGAAAATTGAATTAACGCCAAAGGCAATTAAGAGGCTATTACATTCTTCATAAAAGAGTTCTTAGCATTATAAGACATCATTTATTATAAGATTCTTATAAATGGTGATCACCTAGATAGTTCTGGGAAAATGATTATATTTTCCATGTTTAATTTATTCCTTTTGAAGAGATACATTATAACATAAAATTATGCAGAAACATTTTTAACTAATCAAACATAGCTAAGATATTTTTCTTCATATCATCTGAACAGAATTTTTGCTATATGTTTTAAAATGTTTTATAATAAAACTACTTTTATAATCTATTAACTTGAATTTTCTGATTAAGGAAACTGGTTAGTTCTAAAGATATTAGTACATATATTATAAATGATGGCCTTGTTTTTACACAATCTATTTAATTAGGTCACAGTTTCAGTGTCAAGAAGTTTGATCGTTTTCCCCCCGATATTTTAATGATCTACCCTTACATAGTGAACCAGACTAAATTTTCAGTTGATCTAGTTCTGTCATAACTTTGCCAAAATCACCGACTCAGCCATTTTTCACTTCAGTGCTTTTGGTCACCTATTCACAGTTTTAGAGTGCTTCAATTTTTCCAACCGTTAGGTTATAGAGAAGGCCTATTACTGTCTCTAGTCATAACCTAATTCTTCCTGTTCATGACAGGGTCTGTTACCTGTTTTAGACCCTGTCTTTTCATCTGTTCATGTAGGTGTTTCTTATTTGGGAGCTATTTCTGACACTTCTTTTTCCTTTAGGGTATAGTTTTTTAATGAAAGTGATGATTTTTCAAACTTGCCTAAGTGATGCTTGTCGTGTACATGCATAGTGCCATCCAGTTTGTGGTTTATGACATTTCTAGGGAAAAAATTGTGATTTGTACAATTCATAAGTTAGCATCTTTCCAGTGCTTTGTACTGGTGGTACAACATAAACTTTAGAGATGATAAAGACTATGGGGAAGGAAATTAATTTCTATTGAGGATCAAATAATATGCTAGGTGTTATGTAAAGCATTTACAAACATTATCACAGGTAAATTTTGAGCTAGAACCTTCAGACGGTAATATTTTCCCATTTAATAGGTGAGGAAACAAAGGCTGTAATTTTTCATGGCTGTATAGCTAATAAATGCTGGAGCTCATATTAACCCCAGGTTTATCGAACTCCCCTCTAACAAATTCTATTACTTTTCTTCATCATAGAAAAATCCAATCATTTTCTAACAGCTTTCCTTGTAATTAACCTACAAATACACTGGATGTATTTGAAGTGTACAATTTGATAAGATTTATAATAGGAATAAAACTATGAAATCACTAACAAAGTCAAGAAAATGAACATATCCATCTCCCCTAAAATTTCCTCATGTCTCTTCTTAGTTCTTCCCTCCATATCTCCTTCCAAACTTCAGATAACTTGTTTTCTATTACTATGTATCCATTTGTATTTTCAATAACTTTATGTAAATGAAATTTAAAAGTATGTGCTATTTTTATACAACTTATTTTATATAGCATAATTCTTTTAAGATTCATTTCATTCATATTGATGTAGATACCAACAATTCATTTCATTACAAAAATATACAACAGATCATTATAAATTCACCTGTTAATGGATATATCCGTTGTTTTCAGGTATTGGGTGTTACTAAGAGAACTGCTTAGTGAGAAGCAATTGCTATGAACATTCATGTAACAAGTGTTTGTAAGCATGTGTGCCTTCATTGGTCAGGTAAAAATACCTAGAAATAATGTTGCTAAATAATATGATAGATGTATGCTAATTTTTATAATTATAAAACATTTCTGAAATGGTTGTATATTTGACATTTCTACTTGAAATGTTTGAGAGTTCCAGTCATTCCTCATCCTTGCCAACACTTCATATGGTTCGTTTCTTTAATTTTATCCAGTCGAATGTGAGTAGTACTAATTTTTTGTAGCATTAATTTTTGTTTCCCTAATGATTAATGATTTGAAAATCTTTTTATATGCTTTTAAAAATTCCTATATCTTTTTGGTAAAGTGTCTATTCAAATCAATTTCCCATTTATTTACTGGATTGTTTTCTTACTGATTTTGAGGGTTGTCTATAAGTTTTGGATATAAGTCCAATACAAGATGTATGATCTGAAAATATTTTCTCCCTATCTATGGCTTCACTTGTCATTTTTTGTCAGTGTTTTTGATGAGAAGAAATTTTTCATTTTGATTAAATCCAGTTTATTGTTTGATCTATTGTCTATCTTTACATTAATACCAAATTATAGTAACAAAATACCTCTGATTATAGTAATGAAATGTGAAATGCCATGTGAAATTAAGTGAATCTTGGTGAAGCATATTTAAGGAACTAATGTAAGTTTATAATGGTCACAAATGAAGCAGATTTAATTCTTAGGTATTATAAAGAGGTATCAGAGGCATAATTATTAAATAGTCCTAATTTCTACTTCAAATGGGAAGAAAAATAAATGAATTCCCCAGTTTTTAATACTTTTAAGTCAAACACTTGGGTGCACATTTTCTTTATGTTGCATATGACCAGAGCCATGTGATTACAATTAAGAATAAAATAAGTCATATGGTTAAATCTCTTCATTTCACGATGAAAGTAGCCTCTTTAATATTACTTTAATGAAGATTATATTAAGAGTAAATTATTCCAGTGTAGTTGAGTAGCTATTATCATTCACTGCTTTTAGTAATTACCTATAGCATAAATGTTCTCTAATAAAGTATTTCACACACCAATGTCTGCCATATTATTTTAGGGCCATAGTAATCTAAAATAATTTTTTATGAGAAGCAGAATTTCAGAAGAGAAAATCAAACTAAAATCTTACTGGATCTTCCAGTGGTACATTTTTCACAAATTTAGATTTATTTTTTTCCTTCAACAACATATACAGAGACTATGAATGTTATTTTCTCTTTTCAAATATCTGCTCAATATTTTCTTGAGAGTGCCTGTATGTTTATTTTATATTTATTGCTTATAATTCACATACCAATTTTACTGCTATCCTTTCAAGGCTAAACAGGAAGCATGAACAACCATAGATAAGGTCTTGATTCAAACTAAAGGCCTAGATTAGCTACTATGAATGCAATTCCAAACCTTGCTCAAATGCCTGGAAACACACAGGTCAAGTTGTAGACATTTCTTCTGACTACTTTCTCATCTCCCCACTGAAGAAGAACTGCTTCACAGGAAAAATTGATTTTTTAATATTGACACTGCAGCTTACCTTAATATTCGTCCCTGAAATTATAAGAACTTGTGAGCTTTTACATGAGGACTCCTATAACTCTGAAATTAAACCTGCTAATACACAGAAATAAGCTCTAGTTGCCAGCCTTCAATTTTGTTTACCATTTGACACAAATCTGGTGACTATAGCAACATCTTGGCAAGGCCATACATATGGCAGAGCGCCTGTGCTACTGATTATAATTTTCTGTTGATTGACTTTGAATTGGGAAGGCTGGTGACTCTAGGTCAAATTTAAGAGAAAAAAAATGCTTAGGAGAAAAATTTTAGCATCATTTGAGCTAAGCAATGGAACAATTACAACCATAAGCATACCCATTTTTACCAACTTTATTATCCACATCTATAAATTCATAATAATTATGCTCATATAGTAGCTCATGTAATACATCCTTCACTATATGTGTTCACAAACATGTACTGTCAATAAAGTAAATGGGTAAGTATATCTTACACATATGCCACACATGACTTTTATATAAATCCAAGCATTCACATTTAAGATAATTTAGATTTTTTATATTGGTAAAAAAATAATACTACCTCATGCAAATTATAGACTTCACAATTTGCTACAATACAAGCATTTTTTAAGATAACGTCCCCTAAAGGCACTGGCAATTTGGCATATAAATCTGAGACAACTAATATGTTCTTGTTAACACTGTACAGTATAAGAAACACATGTCTCATCTTTCTCTAACAAAAATTTTTGTTCATTTGTTATAGCTGGTGACAATAGTCATGAATGGATGCCAATAGGAATGAATGATAATTTAGTTGACTTTAAATAAGGCTTACTAAAGTACAGAAATATTTTAAAAGATGATTACTTAGATTCAATGAATTTGTAATTGAAAAAGATGCTACAATTTTTTGGAAGAAAGTGATAATTTGAAATAATCTGTTTCATCCATTTCATCTTGAATTACCAAATCAAGGGTATAATACAACTCAGTACTAAAACTAATAAAGCCCACGTTACCTTTTTGTGTCCACCTGTAAATTAGGTTGCTTTTTCCAAGACATTCTAATTATAAAATTCATGTTTCAGTTATTCAAGTCAACTGTGAATAAATGGACCTGCTTTAAGTCTGACTTTACCACCTGTATTAATTTCATACCACGTGTCTTCTTTCTTTGGTTTCCTCTATTGATTCTGGAAAAAGAGAATGGTATTTGATTAGAATGAAAGTGTATACTCCAGCCAATTTTGATATTTCATTTGCAAGTGACTTCCTGTAATGTCCTTCTCCTTTGATCTAATAATGAAAATGTGTCAGTATATTCTCATTACAACAGTAAGGTAAAGCAGCCGAAGCCTCCTGGGGCCAGAAGGACTACACTTTGTGAATTTAAAATGAGAAAACTATACTTCCAGTGCTTGGCAAGGAGTGTGCTGCAGACCTCTATTTTCTCCCTTCAGCAATTGAACCAACTAAGAATTTAAAAATGGGTGATACAAAAGGGTTCTAATATTGAGTGAGGGGTAGGGGTGGGGAAGAAAAAGGAGAATGAGACTACAAGTAAATAGTGATTGTTGTGTTGACATTTTCTGCTCACATGGGTCTCATATGGATTTGAACTCACGTTGGAAAAAACAGCTTAAAACATTTCCCTCTAAGTTCACATAAAAATAAATTCAAGTTACGTTCACTTCTAAAAGGCTAAAAACAAATAAATATATCTAGATAATAACAAAATATAGTGTAATGGGTGACTGAATTTAATAATTAGATATATCTAACAGAAAATGCACATGCTAAATTTATTTTAATTAAAAAATTCCAGCTGAATTTGTAATTCAGGCATATACCACATATTGATGTGAGGTAGCTAATATCCTTAAGATTAGAGGAACATTTTAACTCTTTCAAGAAAACATAAAATCAATATAATATTTTGTTTCAGCTCTGCCTTAAAAGGAAGACTTGAAAAATATGTGTAATACATATAATTAACATAGTTGTACACCTATATTAAGTAATATGTACATATTATTCCTTAGATACATATATTTACAGTTCAGTAATTTTAGTGGGTTGAACACTGTCCCTCCAAAAGGTATATCTGAGCCCTAATCCCTACTACCTGTGGCAGTACTCTTACTTGGATCTTGGGATGAGGTCATCCTTGATTTAGGGTGGACTCTAAATCCAATGACTGATGTCTTTATGAGAGAAAGAAGAGGGATATCTGAAATGCAAGAGGAAAAGCATGTGAAGACAGAGGTGTGTATTGGAGTGATATGTCTACAAGACAAGGAACTCAAAATATTGCCACAGCCCCTAGAAGCTAGGAATAAGTCATCAAACAGATTCTCCCCCAAAGCCTCCCTAAGGAACCAGTCCTGCTGACACCTTGATTTCAGATTTCTGGCCTATAGAATGGTGGGAGAATAAATTTCTGTTGTGTAAGTCACCAGGTTTGTGGTAACTTGTTAGACCAGCTCTAAGAAATATAATAGAGTGATCTAGCAATAAAGGCAAGCATACCTGGTCACAATTTTAATTGGCCACTTATTATCTCAAAGATAAGGACAATTGCACATAGCGGTAAAATAATCCAACAAGAACCATCTCTCAAAATATGAAATTTCGACTGCAGAAATGACCACAGAGAATCTTTGCTGAGAAAACTCAGAGTTTGCATTTTAGACATTTCAAAAAAAAAAAAAAAAAAAAAAAAGCAGACATCAAGTTAGGTGGGGACAAAGACAATTCTATAGGCATTCAATGTTCAGAAGGCAAGTTGGTAATTTAATGGATGGTGTTATAAATATGCCTTTGATCCTTTAGGAGGAAAGAATAGAGAAATTGCTTCTAAAATGAACTCATATCTTCAAAGGAGAAATTCTTAGTGCTTTCAAATAATTTGGAATTCACCCTTTGACCGGATTTTAACTTTTTATTCACCTGTCTTTCTGAAACTTGAGCCTAACACTCCTTACTTAAAAATAAATTCCTGGATTCGGCCCAAAATTCTCATTCAGTAGGGCTAGGGAGATGTGAGTATACTGTATTATTATTAATTATTTGAGTAATTGTGACAAAGGAGGTAGTGGGTGACATTTTGAAGTACACTGCTTAGAAAATGTGTTGTATCCTTATGCCATCATAAAATATACTATGACATTTACTAAAAATACAGTTCCTCCAATTCTTACTCCTGACCCATTGAATTAGAATCTGCAGTTTGTAAGACCTGCTGTGATTATTATGACTAGGCAATTCACAAGACAGTGGCTTAGAACCAAAAATCTAACCTTGATTGATTTTGATACATACACTGACATCAACATAAGAAAGCAGGGACTTGAAGAAGAATATAAACCCATTATCTACCATTATATATCACCGTATATATAAGTTTTGGAAAACACAGCAACTTGACCTGGTGGAAAAATTCAAGTTTTTTTCAAAAGTACCTTTGAGGTCAATGTTCATCCTAGTGTCTTTCTCAGCATCTGCAGATTCCCTCAGCCTGCTGCTTGAACAGTTGCTAATGAATGAAGATCACCCCAGCCTTCCCCCCTGCTGTTGCTCATTTGCCCATTAGCATCTGCTTAAGCAGCAGGCTGGGGGAAGCTCTGGTGCCCAATCAATGTAGCTGATGAGAGCTGGGGTAGGGAGGCCTCTGCTGCCAACAGAGCCAGAGCATAAATCAACTCCAATCTTGGCAAAGGTTATTAATCTTTGAAAGGGTGACTTACATATCACAGTGCTGGGATGGAGAAAGCTAGGCTTGACATTTATGGGAAACAAGATAAAGCTGAAACATTATTTGTATGCTAACTTGGGCAAATCCATTGAATGTCCTAAGTCACAGGTTCCTTAACCTGGAAAGTGATTTACAATAAGGTTCAAACCTTATCTGGTGCTAAATACATGCCCAGAGATACAAAACACCCCAAGAAAGAAAACCACCCTAAGACTTTTCTGGAGTAAATTATCCTATTTTTATTTAAAACACAAGATCACCTTAATCTCAAATTTCTCAGAAAAAGACTAATTCTATTCTCTCAAACTAAATATTTGTTATTCCCAAATTTACAATTTGGAAATTTGAAGACTTAGAGAGGTTAGATATAGATAATAAAAGAAGTTGGCTGGAAACTGAAAAGTAAAGATCCATTCCATCCTGAGCATGGGTACTAGCTTTATCTCCCCATAGAATAGTCTTCTTTAAGTATTCTGAACATAGGCAGAATGCCTGTGAAAACGGATGGATGTAGAATTGCAGGGAGAAGAGAAAGGCTGGCACAGATTAGGGTGAGGCTAGGGGGGTATATTGCCATCAAAACAGACAGGGTTTAAGTTACACAGAACATATGGAATATTAAACAATGATACAGCATCTGAAAGTACTTTGCACATTGAGAAATGCTAAATGTAAACAGGTTAGTCTGTGAATTAGATGTTATTTTTCTCTGGTGTGAGGGATTTTTTTTTTTTTTTTTTTTTTTTGAGACAGAGTCTGGCTCTGTCACCCCGGCTGGAGTGCAGTGGCGTAATCTCGGCTCACTGCAAGCTCCGCCTCCTGGAATCACACCGTTCTCCTGCCTCAGCCTCCCAAGTAGCTGGGACTACAGGCGCCTGTCACCACACCAGGCTAATTTTTTGTATTTTTAGTAGAGATGGGGTTTCACTGTGTTAGCCAGGATGGTCTCGATCTCCTGACCTCGTGATCCACCCTCCTCGGCCTCCCAAAGTGCTGGGATTACAAGCGTGAGTCACCGCGCCAGGTCGAGATTTTTAAGTGACATAAAAAGTAGTATTCAAACAGACCCACTGAGGACTGTTAAGTACTTTGCAAGTACAAGGCACTTCATAGAAGAATTGCTGCATTTTCTACAGCTATAATGGACCAAGTACAGTGCTTGGAAATCCCCTTTGAGTATATTAGAAAAATATTAAACAAGATTCCTCTCTCAACAAGATTTTTGGCTATTAAGCAGATGCAATCCATATATGAAAATAAAATCACTACATAATCATATAGCAATATTATTCTATGATATATTGAAATAATAATATAAAAAGTGACAAAATTAGTGATACAAATAGTTTGAATGCAATCACTTTTGACATCTCAGTAGTCTCTTTCTAAATTGGTATGTAATGATTTACTTAATTTCTCCCTCTAATATATTATCCTTTGCTTCAAAAACTTTGCTTTCAGATGCAAAATCTTATAAATGAGCATTAATCTGAATGATATTCAATGGAACAATGCCAATGGTATTATTAATAGTAAAGTAATAATATTAATAATGTGCCTTGTAATAATATACGGTGGATGACAGTTTATCTCATCAACAGCCTAATAAAATGCAAACTCTCCCAAAGCAACCAGAATTTTAAGAATTGTAACATCTGGACATCAGTGTCTGCATTTGTCCAATTGTTCAGCAGAAAATCGGCACAAACTGTCACTAACATTTTCAATTACTTTCGGGAATAATTTTCATGAATAGCAATTTCAATTAAAAAACAAAGTATGTGAGTACTCTGAGTATTATTCTTTTTTTTTTTTTTTTAAATTTATTTATTATTATTATACTGTAAGTTGTAGGGTACATGTGCATAACGTGCAGGTTTGTTACATATGTATACTTGTGCCTTGTTGGTGTGCTGCACCCATCAACTCGTCATTTACATCAGGTATAACTCCCAATGCAATCCCTCCCCCCGCCCCCCTCCCCATGATAGGCCCCGGTGTGTGATGTTCCCCTTCCCGAGTCCAAGTGATCTCATTGTTCAGTTCCCACCTATGAGTGAGAACATGCGGTGTTTGGTTTTCTGTTCTTGTGATAGTTTGCTAAGAATGATGGATTCCAGCTGCATCCATGTCCCTACAAAGGACACAAACTCATCCTTTTTTATGGCTGCATAGTATTCCATGGTGTATATATGCCACATTTTCTTAATCCAATCTGTCACTGATGGACATTTGGGTTGATTCCAAGTCTTTGCTATTGTGAATAGTGCTGCAATAAACATACGTGTGCATGTGTCTTTATAGCAGCATAATTTATAATCCTTTGGGTATATACCCAGTAATGGGATGGCTGGGTCATATGGTACATCTAGTTCTAGATCCTTGAGGAATCGCCATACTGTTTTCCATAATGGTTGAACTAGTTTACAATCCCACCAACAGTGTAAAAGTGTTCCTAATTCTCCACATCCTCTCCAGCACCTGTTGTTTCCTGACTTTTGAATGATCGCCATTCTAACTGGTGTGAGATGGTATCTCATTGTGGTTTTGATTTGCATTTCTCTGATGGCCAGTGATGATGAGCATTTTTTCATGTGTTTGTTGGCTGTATGAATGTCTTCTTTTGAGAAATGTCTATTCATATCCTTTGCCCACTTTTTGATGGGGTTGTTTGTTTTTTTCTTGTAAATTTGTTGGAGTTCTTTGTAGGTTCTGGATATTAGCCCTTTGTCAGATGAGTAGATTGCAAAAATTTTCTCCCATTCTGTAGGTTGCCTGTTCACTCTGATGGTAGTTTCTTTTGCTGTGCAGAAGCTCTTTAGTTTAATGAGATCCCATTTGTCAATTTTGGCTTTTGCTGCCGTTGCTTTTGGTGTTTTAGACATGAAGTCTTTGCCCATGCCTATGTCCTGAATGGTACTACCTAGATTTTCCTCTAGGATTTTTATGGTATTAGGTCTAACATTTAAGTCTCTAATCCATCTTGAATTAATTTTCGTATAAGGAGTAAGGAAAGGATCCAGTTTCAGCTTTCTACTTATGGCTAGCCAATTTTCCCAGCACCATTTATTAAATAGGGAATCCTTTCCCCATTTCTTGTTTCTCTCAGGTTTGTCAAAGATCAGATGGCTGTTTTTTTTTTTTTTTTGAGACGGAGTCTCGCTCTGTCTCCCAGGCTGGAGTACAGTGGCCAGATCTCAGCTCACTGCAAGCTCCGCCTCCCGGGTTCACGCCATTCTCCTGCCTCAGCCTCCCGAGTAGCTGGGACTACAGGCGCCCGCCACCTCGCCCGGCTAGTTTTTTGTATTTTTTAGTAGAGACGGGGTTTCACCGTGTTAGCCAGGATGGTCTCGATCTCCTGACCTTGTGATCCGCCCATCTCGGCCTCCCAAAGTGCTGGGATTACAGGCTTGAGCCACCGCGCCCGGCCAAGTATTATTCTTTAGAATATTTCATTGCTTTTCTTTTTGCATTAAGTATAATCTAACCAATCTGTTATTGAGAGTAAAATCATGTACAAACAATTTCAGAAATATGTTATAGTATCCATAAATATCAAAAGACACATCTCAACAAAATAAAAAATAAAATAATGCTTCAGATGTTCTTAAGAGTATGAATAAATGCATTTAAAAGTGTCTTAGAAAGCCACAACAACCATTAAATATAGTCAACTCAAGAGAAGGGTCCTAGGTTTGAACAAGGTCAAAGCTGAATTTCTAATTGCTATTGTCTTTTAGTTTTATGCATGTATGTATGTATTTAGAGACAGGGTCTCACTATGTTACCTAGGCTGGAGTGCAGTGGCTATTTACTGGCATGATTGTAGCACACTACAGCTTCAAACTGCTGGCGCCAAGCAAACCTCCTGCCTCAGCTTCCTGAGGAGCTGGAACTACAGGTATGTGCCACTGTGCCCAGCTCTCCTGATCTTTTGAACAACAGCATTTTCTCTATGTATTCGTTGTGTAATGAGGTGAATATAATTAAATGTGTGGAGCATTGAAAGATAATGTCCGTTAATCCAACTAAATTGTCCAATGACCAAATAAGAATCTTATAATATTCACCAGTATCAAAATAATATTTCTACCTCTAGGCTGGATCTGGATGTCCTAAAGCCAAATATCTAAAGCTGGTATTTTAACTACCTAACCTGATTCTGAGGCATGCCAACATGGAGAACCCAAGATTTATATAACCCATGGATAGGACAGACAGGCCAAGGCTGCTAAAGACCACTGATGAATCCAGGAACATGTGAGCCACTCCCTGTCCCATGAGTTCTCTCAGGATCAACCCAGATGGTTCCTTTTCTTGGGCCACCAATTTGCAGAATTAGCTATTCTTGATCTGAGGGACTTAACAGAAAGTCTTTTAACTGGTCTTTATATTGGGGAGCTGGCCAGGGTGGGAGTAAGAGATGACCATTACCCACAGTGGGTAAAGTTTGAAAAAGTGAGGCTCTGGTTAGTCCAGACCTGAGAGTTACATAGAGAGGTCTGAATCTGGGACACACTTGCTTGGAACTGAGAAGCCTCAGGCTTCCCCATGAAGGTGAAGGTTATGAAAACTTCATCTTTTTGTTTGTTTTAGCCAGGATGGTACCAAGTGAGGAGCTGTCTACACGAGGATTAACCTCTTAGTCCAAAAGGGAATTTAGTCTTAAAAACTTCATCTAAGAGGAAGTGTTTCCTCTTGGTCCAGCCCTTTACCACTAATCAGTGAGTTTATAACCTCTGGAATAGTCCTGGCTTCATTCATTCACTTGATTGACTCTAGAGTCAATGACTCCTTTTCTAGGTCACATCTGGCATCGGTTATCCCAGGACTTCCAGGAGATCTGCTTTAAAACCCTATGAATCCCTGATAGTTACTACTGCATTTTGCTATTCCTTATGTCCCTACAGCTGAAGAGCTTCTACCTCCAGCTCTCACCTTACACAATGTACACATATAGATTGTCACATGGTATAACTTATACAATTTTTATTTGTCAATCATGTATTCCAAAAATAAAAAAACAAAAACTCAGTTACATATATTTTCTCCTATTATGTGTTATACCTCTGAAAATCTTTTGCATATCAATGTGAAGTACAAGTACATATGAAACATAGATTAAAGATAAATGTAGGAAAAATAGTATCATTTAGTGCAAACATATTCAAAAAGCAATATTTCAGGAGTATATTTCTACGCTGGACTAAATTGTGTTTTCCCCAAACTCATAAGTCTAATGCCCAATGTCTCTGTATTTGGTGTTAGGTGTATAAGATATTAATTAAGATTATAAACATGGGTCCCTAATCCAATATATCTGGTGTCCTTGTAAAAAACAGAGACTCCAGGAGTACACCTAGTGGTCACAGAGAAGAAACCATGTGAGAACACAGCGAGAAGGCGGCTGTCTGTAAGCAGGAAGAATGACCTCACCAGAAACTAGTTCTACCAAAAACCTTGATCTTGGACGTCCAACTTCCAGAACTGTGAGAAAATTAATGTCTGCTCTCGAAGCCACCCAACCTGTGGTATTCTGTTCTGACTATCCTAGAAGACTAATACAATTACTTATCGACATAGCCTGTCTTTCAGTAATTAAGTGCAAGATAAATGAAATATAATCATGTGAAAAACCTTATATGTAAAAGTTAATCAGACATTGATTATATGTGTATATTTTAATCACACTCGCAGAATTCAAACTTTAATGTTATCTGAATTTTAAATTGAGAAGAAATTTTAATGATGATTAAAGGACAAAAGATATCGAGAAAATGTGAGTAACTTGAATGTATTACTAGGAAAAATGTTCATTTTTCTCACTGTCCCTTCCTACAGTATATCTTCCTATTGTTATCTTTATTGGTCTCTGAAATGGAAAATATTTTCTTTGTGAACCCACTTTCTATTATGAATACATAGATTTTATTTTCACTTAAATGCCACCGAAACAACAAAGGAGTCAACATTAGATGAATTTGAAATAGGTTTTTCAAATTTAAAATAGAAGAATAACACACAGAAAAGCAAAAGCAAGTAGTCTACACTAAGAATTTAGTTAGTAATATTATAGAACTCACAAAAATACACCTAGCATAATAGTAAAAGTGCTATAATTAATACTTTGGGAAAGCAGCCAAAGCTAAATACATAGAAACAGATACACACACAAATCAAAGTTATAATACTCAGTATGGTGTTGTCCTGTTGAAATCTGTTAATTTGCTTCCTTCATAAATCATAATTACATATCTATAGCTACTCACATCACACTTCCAAAAGCATATTAGAATGCTTTTAGTAGTAGTTTAAACCATATTTTAAAAATCACGCCAGAATACTTAAAAACATTTTATATGCATTAGAAAACGTCATTTAATAATTTGAGTCAATGCTGAAAAGCAATACACCAATATACCTACATACCTATTTCTTGTACAATATACAAATTGCTAGTAAGTCGTCCGAATTTAAATACTGATAATTTATTCAGTAGAAATTCTCAGTTAGTCTTAGATATCTTTTCTGTTTAGATATAGGTCAAAAGTAGTCTTAGAAGCTTATCTGGGGGAGGATTTGTTTCAAAGTGATCCAGTTGATCAGTGGTATGGAATTGTGTTTATTATTCTGTTCAGGTTACTAGTTCTCAGTAGTTTTAGAATTAAGATCATACAGGTGAACTATAGAAGAACTGGTGATTGAGACACAGATGGTGGTGTCAGAAGGCTAAATAAACGTAGGAACACGGCTTTTCCAAGGAACAAGACTCAAAAGCCCCTTAAATTTTAAGATAGTAGAGAACAGGAAAATATAGGGCATTTTAGAGTTGTTTTAATTTTGCACTTGGACTGTTTTAATTATTTTGGAGGATGATTGTAAAGATTGGAGTTCCACTTTGGACCACTCTTTGAATAGGACAATAATCTATGATTAAATTAGATGAACTGTTTTTTACTAAGATTTCTCTTGGATTTCAGAAAATAATTATTTGCATTTTAAAGCATATTTCAAAGAATCTGACTTTTACTAGGGGAATTGAAGGTTATAGAAAACAATGCTAGACTCGTAAAATTATAGCTAAAACTAAATAAGATCAATATAAAATAATTTTTTGACACAAGGCAGATGATCAGGTTATTTTAGCTCTGGATCATAAGAAATACAGTACTGTGGGCCTCTTTGGTAGTCAGTGCACTGACAACATCAGAATAGGTGGGTTACTACAATACCTTCAAATAAAAGTATTAAGACCTTCAAATAAATAATGCATAATAAATACATACATACATAATGAATAAAAATCAAAGGAATATAGTAGGTGCTTAAGACAAATATGTTGAACAGAACAGACTTCAGTGAGGGAAAGGTAAAGTAGACATAACTGCAGTGTTATTTATTTGACATTATATAAAGTCACTTAATGTAAAATGTTTTATAAAATACAATGAAATGAGTATCTTTCTTAATGGCTTAAGAGGGCAATAGACTGTAAATATGTAAAATTAGGATCCTTAATAGCACAAGTTAAGTACTTTAGATGGTTCAAAATTAAAGATTTTAAAAGGTCACTCTTGCTCTTGTGGCAACTCACTCTATAAAGTGCAACTGAGTGCCATGCAATAGGGAAGAGATTAGCAAACATATTTTGTTTACAACATAAGCCCCAAATTGCTTTTTCAATATATGTTCACACTTGTTTTAGGCTGATTCTATCACTCCATCTATTTATAATTAGGATTTAAATATCTCAATATTTTTGCCTCCAGGAACCTACAGTAAATATGCTTCCTGGGGCCTCCTATCACCATAGTGGACTATCCTTTTTCTAGACCACATATCTCCTCACCCTCTATTCCATAAGCAGTGCTTCTATGGCCTGTGTACCAACCCTGCAAAGAAGAAAAGGGAAATAAATTCTTAAGTTTTATCTACCACAAGGTTTTGAATACATTTTCTAATTTCAGTTAGAAATGACATTTATAAAGAGGGAGGGATTTTTCACTATAGAAAACAAGACACTTCTCAGTTTCAAAATGAGTTGAAAAAAAATCTCAAAAAGTGAGTTTGTTTGATACAAATTTAAGAGAATAAGAGGGCGAGAAGAGAGATCTTTGCCTCCACCTTAGCGTTACAGGTAGTAGATATGGGAGTAATCTATTCAATCATCAAACTGACCAAATGGGAGATGCAATAAAAGTTATCATGTCTACTGTTTTTTTTTACCTTACTATGCTTGTGAATATACATATTAATATATATAATATAGTTAACAATGTTTCATTATTTTATCTAGAAAAATAAAGGTTAAAGACTTTTTCAGTTTCTGTAATTGTCTCAATATTATCTAAAAATGACAATAATATTTTCCAATTAAAGTAATCATCAAATGAATGGTAAACAAACTGGACTATGTATCCTGCTTGAAATCAAGCTATTGAAATACCAAGCTAGCTCTGTCAAGTGTAGATGGCTCTACTATGAACTCAAAATGAGCTAATGATAGATAAGGAAGACAGGTGTATTTGCTGGGTCTGCTACTGTCATGAAGGATTCTTGGATAAGGTACTCTGAGTTATTATCTGTCTTTTTGAGAAAAGACAAATGGATTGTGTATCATGTCAGGAACTTGTCATTTGCATAGGTGTAAAGTATGACAATTACTAATTTAAAATGTCTCAGAGCTTGAGACAGATATAATCTTTCCATAAACTTTCCACATATAATTTGTAAGGAAGACATGAGTCACATTCTTCATGTGTCTGATATTTTCTTAGATGGGATAAACTCCAAGGTTTACATGATGCAGAGAGACATATCTTGAATTTGATATTTTGAGGTTTAAGTAAAGTAGTGATACATTTCTTGATTTTTTAAAGATTGCAATGTGAAAATAGAATCTAACAATGTGTACTCAAGGGCATTTTATAATCTAGAGCTAGCATGTATTTCAACTTTATCTTATTTCTTGATATCTAGTGTATTCTGTATTTTAGTCCTGAGTCTAAATTAATTTTATCTAAAATTATTGAATTTACTTCAACAGCTTTATTGGTCTACTTTTAGCCAGGGTAAAAAGATTTGATATTTTAAAAATCTATCTATTCTATACTTGGGCTTTTTCCCGATATAATTTTATAATCATAAAATCAGAAAGATTATGACGATTTTAGTCTAACTAGTTCACCTAGTTTAGCTGCCCAATTAGAATCTTTTTTGCAGCATCCCTGAGAGATGGCCACTTATTCTCTGCTTAAATGCTGCCCATAGAAGGCAATCTATCTCTTTTGACAGTGCTAATACCTAAAAATTCCCATTTGTATTCTTGTCCTATAATTGACAAGTACTCTTTCTAGTACTGCACATTGGATCACAGCAAAACAATCTTATTTTTCTTCTGCATAATAGTTCTTCAAACATATTCTTCACTCATTCCTTCATTTCCAAACATAAAATGAGTACATTCTAGGTACCATAGGCAGAATTAGTTGGAAAAAACGTGTTTTCTACATTCAGGAATTTACATTCTGGAGGAAGTACGTATGTATGACAATGTTTTAAGTGTCCAATTTATGTGAGTTACCCAATGAGAACAAAGTGATCTATCATTATGTTGCAATTTTTCTCTCTCATCTTTAGGTAGTATACAAATTCCTGATCTTGAATGTCTACTGCTAAAAGTTTTTGAGCATTCACCCTAATAAATGTTACTTCTTTCTATCTATTATATATTATGAAAGCACAGTAATTTATAACTATAATATGAATTATAAGTTATGCACAAATAGATATTATAAAATAATAAATATAATATATATAGAAATTCTGATATTATCTTTCCAAATCCCAAAGCATCATCTGGCAGAAGCAGAAAATGACATTTCCTAACTTCTCATGCAAGACTGAAATATTTTCATTTGGTTATTTTTTACATATTTGCATGGCAGAAGAGAAGTGGAGGGCATACTTCTGTCATTTTCGGCTGGGAAGTATCATTGTGGTCACGTCTGGTTTGCTGTAGTGGCTTCCTAATCATGACTATTAGCTGATTATGCTAATTTATGAACTGGTTAGTTGAACACAGGAACGTAGTTTTTTTTGTGACTCAGTCCTGCAGTATTTCCTGAATGTCTAACGTAAAGTCAGTTTCTTCATTCCTGCCATTGATTTTGTAAGCCATTTAGTACTCAATAGGATAAACTTCTATGTCACAGCTAGCTAGAATAGATTTTATTCCATATGACCATAAAAATACATTAATATGTTGATCTTATTCTTCTCAAATGTGATACCTCTTAAATGTATTAAGTCATTCGAGTAAAAATATGTTTAAAAATATAAATCATTTCATTTAGCCACGATTTATGGAGCATCTGCCAAGTACCTGATGCTGTTGTTGGCACTGGGAATGTATCTATTGACAAATCTAAGACTGTGTAGGATATGATTTCACATATTTACAACCAAGATTGCTTATCTGCATACTTATACAACTTAAAACTTTACAACTATAAACACTATTTTACCTATTTGTAAATTACTTATAAATAAATAGTTCCTCCAAATATCTTACTTAGGCTCTATTATATTGAGACTTATCCTTACCTGTTAGCCCCATTTTGAGGCTAATGTCCCAAAATTATTAATTTGAAGAGACAAAATATAGCTTCTATGACAAACAATGAAAATACATATTCTAATTACATAACAGTTATTAAATAACTCACTAGTTACATTTTAGGTAAATAAAATGACTTTTTGAATTAAGACAGTACGTAATGTAATATTCTGACTAAAAGTGCTTTAAATCCTTAAAAGTGTATTGAAAATCTCGTGTTGATCAAAGACATATAAAATGATTTGATTAGCACTTCTGGTGCTTATTTTCCTTGGTTTTACTAATTCTGTGTATTTGTAAATGCTTTCTTATAACTGCATGCCCATTTTATAAAGAAGAGTAAGATAAAATGATCAAGAGTTGAGAAATAGGGGCGGAGCAAGATGGCCAAATAGGAACAGCTCCAGTCTCCAGCTCCCAGCGCGAGCGACACAGAAGACAGGTGATTTCTGCATCATCAACTGAGGTACTGGGTTCATCTCACTGGGGAGTGCCAGACAATCGGTGCTGGTCAGCTGCTGCAGCCCGACCAGCGAGAGCTGAAGCAGGGCGAGGCATCGCCTCACCTGGGAAGCGCAAGGAGGAAGGGAATCCCTTTTCCTAGCCAGGGGAACTGAGACACACAACACCTGGAAAATCGGGTAACTCCCACCCCAATACTGCGCTTTAAGCAAACAGGCACACCAGGAGATTATATCCCACACCTGGCCAGGAGAGTCCCACGCCCACGGAGCCTTCCTCACTGCTAGCACAGCAGTCTGTGATCTAACGGCAAGGCAGCAGCAAGGCTGGGGGAGGGGTGCCCGTCATTGCTGAGGCTTAAGTAGGTAAACAAAGCCCTGAGAAGATCGAACTGGGTGGAGCTCACAGCAGTTCAAGGAGGCCTGCCAGTCTCTGTAGACTCCACCTCTGGGGACAGGGCACAGCTAAACAACAACAACAACAAAAAGCAGCAGAAACCTCTGCAGACACTGTCTGACAGCTTTGAAGGGAGCGGTGGATTTCCCAACACCAAGGTTGAGATCTGAGAACGGACAGACTGCCTGCTCAGGTGGGTCCCTGACCCCTGAATAGCCTAAGTGGGAGACATCCTCCATTAGGGGCAGACCGACACCCCACACCTCACACGGTGGAGTACACCTCTGAGAGGAAGCTTCCAAAGCAAGAATCAGACAGGTACACTCGCTGTTCAGCAATATTCTATCTTCTGCAGCCTCTGCTTCTGACACCCAGACAAACAGGGTCTGGAGTGGACCTCAAGCAATCTCCAACAGACCTACAGCTGAGGGTCCTGACTGTTAGAAGGAAAACTAACAAAGAGGAAGGACACCCACACCAAAACCCCATCAGTACGTCACCATCATCAAAGACCAGAGGCAGATAAAACCACAAAGATGGGGAAAAAGCAGGGCAGAAAAGCTGGAAATTCAAAAAATAAGAGCGCATCGCCCCCTCCAAAGGAATGCAGCTCATCGCCAGCAATGAATCAAAGCTGGAAGGAGAATGACTTTGACGAGATGAGAGAAGAAGGATCAGTCCATCAAACTTCTCAGAGCTAAAGGAGGAATTACATACCCAGCAAAAAGAAACTAAAAATCTTGAAAAAAGAGTGGAAGAATTGATAACCAGAATAATTAATGCAGAGAAGGCCATAAACGAACAGGCAGAGATGAAAACCATGACACGAGAAATACATGACAAATGCACAAGCTTCAGTAACCGACTTGATCAACTGGAAGAAAGAGTATCAGTGATTGAGGATCAAATGAATGAAATGAAGCGAGAAGAGAAATCTAAAGAAAAAAGAAGAAAAAGAAATGAACAAAGCCTGCAAGAAGTATGGGATTATGTAAAAAGACCAAATTGGGGTACCTGAAAGTGAGGGGGAAAATGGAACCAAGTTGGAAAACACTCTTCAGGATATCATCCAGGAGAACTTCCCCAACCTAGTAGGGCAGGCCAACATTCAAATCCAGGAAATACAGAGAACGCCACAAAGATACTCCTCAAGAAGAGCAACTCCAAGACACATAATTGCCAGATTCACCAAAGTTGAAATGAAGGAACAAATCTTAAGGGCAGCCAGAGAGAAAGGTTGGGTTACACACAAAGGGAAACCCATCAGACTAATAGCAGATCTCTCGGCAGAAACTCTACAAGCCAGAAGAGAGTGGGGGCCAATATTCAGCATTCTTAAAGAAAAGAATTTTAAAGCCAGAATTTCATATCCAGCCAAACTAAGTTTCATAAGTGAAAGAGAAATAAAATCCTTTACAGAAAAGCAAATGCTTAGGGATTTTGTCAGCACCAGGCCTGCTTTACAAGAGGCCCTGAAGGAAGCACTAAACATGGAAAGGAACAACCAGTACCAGCCATTGCAAAAACATGCAAAATGAAAAGACCATCGAGGCTAGGAAGAAACTGCATCAATTAACGAGCAAAATAACCAGTTAATATCATAATGGCAGGATCAAGTTCACACATAACAATATTAACCTTAAAGGTAAATGGACTAAATGCTCCAATTAAAAGACACAGACTGGCAAACTGGATAAAGAGTCAAGACTCGTCAGTCTGCTGTATTCAGGAGACCCATCTCACATGCAGAGACATATATAGGCTCAAAATAAAGGGATGGAGGAAGATCTACCAGCAAATGGAGAACAAAAAAAAGCAGGGGTTGTAATACTAGTCTCTGATAAAACAGACTTTAAACCATCAAAGATCAAAAGAGACAAAGAAGGCCATTACATAATGGTAAAGGGATCAATTCAACAGGAAGAGCTAACTATCCTAAATATATATGCACCCAATACAGGAACACCCAGATTCATAAAGCAAGTCCTTAGAGACTTACAAAGAGACTTAGACTCCCATACAATAATAATGGGAGACTTCAACACCCCACTGTCAACATTAGACAGATCAACGAGACAGAAAGTTAACAAGGATATCCAGGAATTGAACTCATCTCTGTAGCAAGCAGACCTAATAGACATCTACAGAACTCTCCACCCCAAATCAACAGAATATACATTCTTCTCAGCACCACATCACCCTTATTCCAAAATTGACCACATAATTGGAAGTAAAGCACTCCTCAGCAAATGTACAAGAACAGAAATTATAACAAACTGTCTCTCAGACCACAGTGCAATCAAACTAGAACTCAGGACTAAGAAACTCAATCAAAACCGCTCAACTACATGGAAACTGAATAACCTGCTCCTGAGTGACTACTGGGTACCCAACGAAATGAAGGCAGAAATAAAGATGTTCTTTGAAACCAATGAGAACAAAGATACAACATACTAGAATCTCTGGGACACATTTAAAGCAGTGTGTAGAGGGAAATTTATAGCACTAAATGCCCACAAGAGAAAGCTGGAAAGATCTAAAATTGACACTCTAACATCACAAATAAAAGAACTAGAGAAGCAAGAGGAAACACATTCCAAAGCTAGCAGAAGGCAAGAAATAACTAAGATCAGAGCAGAACTGAAGGAGATAGAGACACAAAAAAACTCTCCAAAAAATCAATGAATCCAGGAGTTGGTTTTTTGAAAAGATCAACAAAATTGATAGACAACTAGCAAGATTAATAAAGAAGAAAAGAGAGAAGAATCAAATAGACGCAATAAAAATTGATAAAGGGGATATCACCACCAACCCCACAGAAATACAAACTACCATCAGAGAATACTATAAACACCTCTACGCAAATAAACTAGGAAATCTAGAAGAAATGGATAATTTCCTGGACACTTACACTCTTCCAAGACTAAACCAAGAAGAAGCTGAATCCCTGAATAGACCAATAGCAGGCTCTGAAATTGAGGCAATAATTAATAGCCTACCAACCAAAAAAAGTCCAGGACCAGATGGATTCACAGCTGAATTCTACCAGAGGTACAAGGAGGAGCTGGTACCATTCCTTCTGAAACTATTCCATTCAATAGAAAAAGAGGGAATCCTCCCTAACTCATTTTATGAGGCCAACATCATCCTGATACCAAAGTCTGGCAGAGACACAACAAAAAAAGAGAATTTTAGACCAATATCCCTGATGAACATCGATGCAAAAATCCTCAAGAAAATATTGGCAAACCAGATCCAGCAGCATATCAAAAAGCTTATCCACCATGATCAAGTAGGCTTCATCCCTGGGATGCAAGGCTGGTTCAACATACGCAAATCAATAAACATAATCCAGCATATAAACAGAACCAAAGACAAAAACCACATGATTATCTCAATAATTGCAGAAAAGGCCTTTGACAAAATTCAACAGCCCTTCATGCTAAAAACTCTCAATAAATTCGGTATAGATGGAACGTATCTCAAAATAATAAGAGCTATTTATGACAAACCCACAGCCAATATCATACTGAATGGGCAAAAACTGGAAAAATTCCCTTTGGAAACTGGTACAAGACAGGGATGCCCTCTCTCACCACTCCTATTCAGCATAGTGTTGAAAGTTCTGGCTAGGGCAATCAGGCAAGAGAAAGAAATCAAAGGTATTCAGTTAGGAAAAGAAGACGTCAAATTGTCCCTATTTGCAGAAGACATGATTGTATATTTAGAAAACCCCATTGTCTCAGCCCAAAATCTCCTTAAGCTGATAAGAAACTTCAGCAAAGTCTCAGGATACAAAATTAATGTGCAAAAATCATAAGCATTCTTATACACCAATAACAGACAAACACAGAGCCAAATCATGAATGAACTTCCATTCACAATTGCTTCAAAGAGAATAAAATACCTACGAATCCAACTTACAAGGGATGTAAAGGACCTCTTCAAGGAGAACTACAAACCACTGCTCAGTGAAATAAAAGAGGACATAAACAAATGGAAGAACATAGCATGCTCATGGATAGGAAGTATCAATATGAAAATGGCCATACTGCCCAAGGTAATTTATAGATTCAATGCCATCCCCATCAAGCTACCAATGAGTTTCTTAACAGAATTGGAAAAAACTGCTTTAAAGTTCATACGGAACCAAAAAAGAGCCCGCATCTCCAAGACAATCCTAAATCAAAAGAACAAAGCTGGAGGCATCACGATACCTGACTTCAAACTATACTACAAGGCTACAGTAACCAAAACAGCATGGTACTGGTACAAAAACAGAGATATAGACCAATGGAACAGAACAGAGTCCTCAGAAATAATACCACACATCTACAGCCATCTGATCTTTGATAAACCTGAGAAAAACAAGAAATGGGGAAAGGATTCCCTATTTAATAAATTGTGCTGGGAAAATTGGCTAGCCATAAGTAGAAAGCTGAAACTGGATCCTTTCCTTACTCCTTATACGAAAATTAATTCAAGATGGATTAGAGACTTAAATGTTAGACCTAATACCATAAAAACTCTAGAAGAAAACCTAGGTAGTACCATTCAGGACATAGGCATGGGCAAGGACTTCATGGCTAAAACACCAAAAGCAACGGCAACAAAAGCCAAAATTGACAAATGGGATCTCATTAAACTAAAAAGCTTCTGCACAGCAAAGGAAACTACCATCAGAGTGAACAGGCAACCTACAGAATGGGAGAAAATTTTTGCAATCTACTCATCAGACAAAGGGCTAATATCCAGAACCTACAAAGAACTCAAGCAAATTTACAAGAAAAAAACCAACAACCCCATCAAAAAGTGGGCAAAGGATATGAACAGACATTTCTCAAAAGAAGACATTCATACAGCCAACAGACACATGAAAAAATGTTCAGCATCACTGGCCATCAGAGAAATGCAAATCAAAACCACAATGAGATACCATCTCACACCAGTTAGAATGGCAATCATTAAAAAGTCAGGAAACAACAGGTGCTGGAGAGGATGTGGAGAAATAGGAACACTTTTACACTGTTGGTGGGATTGTAAACTAGTTCAACCATTGTGGAAAACAGTGTGGCGATTCCTCAAGGATCTAGAACTAGAAGTACCATATGACCCAGCCATCCCATTACTGGGTATATACCCAAAGGATTATAAATCATGCTGCTATAAAGACACATGCACACGTATGTTTATTGCGGCACTATTCACAATAGCAAAGACTTGGAATCAACCCAAATGTCCATCAGTGACAGACTGGATTAAGAAAATGTGGCACATATACACCATGGAATACTATGCAGCCATAAAAAAGGATGAGTTCGTGTCCTTTGTAGGGAGATGGATGCAGCTGGAAACCATCATTCTCAG
The DNA here is from genome assembly GCF_003255815.1 of Theropithecus gelada. Classification (NCBI taxonomy): domain Eukaryota; kingdom Metazoa; phylum Chordata; class Mammalia; order Primates; family Cercopithecidae; genus Theropithecus; species Theropithecus gelada. The sequence continues at coordinate 70,491,789 of NC_037683.1, read as the reverse complement.
CAAACTATCGCAAGAACAGAAAACCAAACACCGCATGTTCTCACTCATAGGTGGGAACTGAACAATAAGATCACTTGGACTCGGGAAGGGGAACATCACACACCGGGGCCTATCATGGGGAGGAGGGAGGGGGGAGGGATTGCATTGGGAGTTATACCTGATGTAAATGATGAGTTGATGGGTGCAGCACAGCAACATGGCACAAGTATACATATGTAACAAACCTGCACGTTATGCACATATACCCTAGAACTTAAAGTATAATAATAATAAAAAAAGAAGAGTTGAGAAATATTTTCCTCTCAGAAAACGGTATAGCAAAACATGAGTCAATTCCCAGACTCTGAGATTTAGAAAACTCAATTTGAAAATATATGAAATACGAGGAAAATACAAAAATAACATGAATGTTTAAGGATTTTGCAGAACATAAACATTTTTGGATACACAGGCCATCAATTTGAAGTAAAGCCACATTCATTTGACTCAAAAATGAAGTTTCTATGTAATTTTGAGTTAAGTCATGTGGTTTAGTTTCAAGAAGCTTCTTTTGTCCTCAGCTCTATTTTTCTGTTTAGCTTTTTGTAGATTTTCTGTTGGCCAATAAGATAATTAAAATCATGCTCATTCTTATCCAAAGTATTTGGATTAGAAGAGTTTCTAGTGGAAAAAGCCTTGGTATTACAATCTGAAAACATTAAAATTTTAGTGTTTAATCAGTGCCCTCATTAGTTGGAGTTAGTGTGTGATACATAAAATGCCTTTTTACAAATAGTTTGATGATACATGAGATAAAGGCACATATAAATCTACTTAATAGTTCTATCTGTTTAATAGTATTAATATTTTCTCCATATAAGCTTAATGTGTTTATATTTCATTAACTACCATGTAAACAATAACTTTGATTCTAGAAATCCTAGAAATTTATAGATGGTTTGAATTGAGAACTTCAGTATTTTTATTCTTTTTGAGAAATAATTCCATTCAGTATTGAAGGCACTTTTCCCCAGTTATATTGATTACTTTTCAGTATCTATTCACATAGCATCAGTCTTAATTCTGGTATGTGTCAGAAATGCATGAAACTATACTGTTAAATTTGTATTTCAAAAATTGGAATATTCTACAGTGGTAAATTAGTAGATACAATTATTGTTAATATTATAATTTAATAGAACCTCAACTGCTACCAAATGATCTAAGAAAATCTCAGAAAATACTAAATAACTCTATGTTCATATCAACAAAATATTATAATTTTACAAGTACAATAATATTCAATAGTTTTCATGAGTTAGATAGTTGAAGTTCAGTATTGTAAAATGGCTTGAAAACTTTTGCCAATGCTGATCATTCTTAAAACTAAATGACCAGATGTAAGCTGAATCCTAACTATGAATTTCACTAATAGATTTTAGTGCTGGACAGCCACATATGCTAGAATTATAATATAATTACAGCTGGACTCTAAAGGTCACAGATATAAAATATTAAACCTTGAATGCAAAACATTATACAGGTTTTAATATTCAGGTTTCAAAAGTAAATTATAAGAACTGGAATATCAAAATTAGCATTGCCAGTTATACATATCTGCAAATATTTGAATTTATTACACATATGTCTTACTTTCTTTTTGTTTCCTATAGAATATTTATTCTTAAAAGAAATCTATACAATTTTCAGCTTGATGTTCCTTTCTGTTTAGTAAATAGTTTTCTTCTATTAAGTAAACTATTACATTTTAAAAATCCTTACATCATCTCCATCTGTATCACCAACAAGAGTTAAATTTATAACCAGGACAACTTTCCATAAATAGTCATCGTTTCATTTTTTTTCTCTTGCTTATTTTGTTTTCTTTTTTGTGAGTTCTCCAAAGATAGTGTTACATGATATCTATAAGAAAATGGTAACACAGGCCAATGTGTCAATGGTGTAAAAATACTCCAATACACCAACTCAGCAGTAAACACATTGAATACGTTTTAGTAAATTTGAAAGCAGTATCTCTAAACTTTTATAATCTCTGCAAATTGAGTGTCTTATCTTCCTCATGAGGCATTAAGTTTGAAATCTGTTCACATGGTGATGCACTTTTATAGTTTCTTTAAGCCTGTTTTTTTTTTCTCATTTGTAGGATGAACGAATATGATTATTTTCTCGTCAAAAGTAATATCAGATGATAATAAACATAAAAATATGTGGCTAATAGCAATCACTTAAAAATACGGTTATTGTTTGTGGGTTTATTTTTTGCTGTTGCTGCTTTCCAAAAATTGTTATTTCTAAAAATTATTATTATTATTATTGTAAATTAACTTTTGGTTGTGTTTCCAAAAGTTTCTAAGCAAGTACTATTCAGGAAACCATTAACTATCCTTAAAGAAATTTTGATTTCTTCTACCCTGAAGCACATTTTATTAATATATAGTTGCCCAGATTCAGGTAGACTGAAAAATCAACATGCACAATTCAAAACTTCCATGTTTCTCACATTTGATTTATAATTTATGTTTGCAAACTCTGTTTCCTGACTCTGGTCATAGTATCTTCATATTGTTTACCTGTCTCTTCTGATGTGTGGCCAAAGGAGCTTCTTAGAACACATCATTTTCAGCACTCTGGAAGTTGACTATTTATGACCCTGAAGTACCTGCCAGGATTACACCCTAAGAATTATGAAAGCATTCCTTTTTCCCATAATCTCAAATTAAATTAAAAGCAAACATCCAATCTTATCAAAACATAATGGTATCTACATCTAATTTATATCTATATCTATCTATATTATTTATTCATATTAGAGACTTCATTTTGGAAATTGTATAGAAATGATAGATTGAGTGGAATTTCTGCTCCCAGTTCCAAATCTCTTAAAGTCATAGAAAATATAAATGATAGTATTCACATGGGAAACAAGAAGCATCATTGCAAACTATGAGTTGTGAGAAATCTCTAGAAAGTATAATTTGATAGAAACACATCAAAAAAATCAAAGTAAATCACAACCAAGAACACACACACACACATATTTATATATATATATATATTTATATATTTAAGTTCTCTAATTGGTTCAGGAAAATTGAGTCTAAAACAAGCATATAGGAAATTATGGAAAAAAATATCAGGTAATTTATTAAGAAACTTCATTTTTAAGAATTTAGCCAATTTGTTCTTCATTTAATCCTGTTGATGAAGCCAAGAATATGAATGATCCAAATCATGAAGTATACTCTAAGATAAAATGAACTTTCAGCCTAATGAAAGGCTCCTAGTGGAAGCAGTATAGGACCCCAAGAGCCAAGCAAAACCGGTGACTGCATTTCCCCACCTCATTGAGGAACTGCAGAGAATGAACCAAGGGAAATAGGGGGCTGAAGGAAAAGTTATTAAGAGAAGAGAATCATATGAAAGTATCTTTCACTGGAGCACAGACTATTAGTCTCTTCTCACACTGCTAATAAAGACATGCTCAAGACTGGGTAATTTATAAAGGAAAGAGGTTTAATTGACTCATAGTTTCACATGGCTGAGAAGGCCTCACCATCATGGCAGAAGGTGAAGGAGGAGTAAAGTCATGTCTTACATGGTGACAGGCTAAGAGAGAACGTGCAGGGGAACTCCCCTTTACAAAACAATCGGATCTCACCAGACGTATTCACTATCATGAGAACAGCATGAGAAAAACCCATCCCCATGATTCAATTACCTGCCACTGGGTCCCTCCCATGACATGTGGGAATTATGGGAGCTACAAGTCGATTCGTGATTTGGGTGGGGACACAGCCAAACCTTATCACATACCCATGACTATTTTGTCAATTTATGGACTAGGAGGTACAAATTAGCAATAAATACATTTATATATAATAAACATGATATAAGAAATGCATCAAATAAATTATTGATAAAATATTTTTCACTTATCAGATTGGCCATAATTGTGAAGATGGAGGACAAAATCATAGAGTAACTTCATGCTCTTTTTTTTTTTTTTTTGAGATGGAGTCTCACCGTCTCCCAGGCTGGAGTGCAATGGCGCGATCTCGGCTCACTGCAAGCTCTGCCTCCCAGATTCACACCATTCTCCTGACTCAGCCTCCTGAGTAGCTAATTTTTTGTATTTTTTGTAGATACAGGGTTTCACTGTGTTAGCCAGGATGTTCTTGATCTCCTGACCTCGTGATCCACCGGCCTCGGCCTCCGAAAGTGCTGGGATTACAGGCATGAGCTACTGCGCCCAGCCTAACTTCGTATTCTTTTGAGGAAAAATGCTCAAAACCGACACAGCAGTTTGGCTTCTGGTTATCTGTTCTTGAGAAATATGTTCATAGGCTTATACAATGATATGCACATGATTATTAGTTGTATTATTGCTTATAATAACAAAATAATTAGAAAAAAAACTAAATGAATCCATAAGGTTAAGTAATATGTGTTACATTTCCATGTATCCATTAAAATACTGAGGCAGGATGGGCGCGGTGGCTCACACCTGTAATCCCAGCACTTTGGGAGGCTGAGGCGGGCGGATCGTCTGAGGTCAAGAGTTTGAGACCAGCCTGGTCAACATGGCGAAACCCCGTCTCTACTGAAAATACAAAAAAGAAATTAGCAGGGCATGATAGCGGTCGCTGTAATCCCAGCTGCTGAGGAGGCTGAGGCAAGAGAATCGCTTGAACCTGGGAGTCGGAGGTTGCCTTGAGCCAAGATGGTGCCACTGCACTCCAGCCTGGGGGACAGAGTGGGACTCCGTCTCAAAAAAAGTAAATAAATAAAAATTAAAAAATAAAGAAAATACTGAGGCAAAGATATGCACATACATAGAAAACATGCAAAACATTGTTAAATAAAATAAAACAGTATCATAACAATATGCATTGTAAGGTAGAATATACCATTTAGAGACTCTGCTTTATTCTAATCTATGTTACTGTACCTTGAATAGCTTATAATGAAGGTGTATATTATTTCTAACAAAAATAATTTCTTATTTTTGATTAATATTTCCTATGAAGTAATACAATCATTGCATTCTTCTAGAATTTTTAAAAGGAGCAGTATTTAATTATTTAAATAAAATGTTGAATTATGATAAAGTCTCTGATATAAATCATCTCTTCTATTTTAATATGTGATGACTTCATAAGATAAAAGTAAATACTCCTTCAAAATTTTTTAAATTTATATTTTTATGGGCACATTGTAGTTGTGTATCTATTTATAGGATACAAGAGATATTTTGATACAGACATACAATATATAATAATCACATCAGGATAAATGTATCAGGTATACATCACTTCAAGAATTCATAATTTCTTTGTTTTATGAACATTCCAATTATACTCCCTCAGTTACTCTAAAATGTACAACTAATTATTGTTACCCTGTTGTGCTATCAAATCATAGATCTTATTTATTATATCTAAGTACAAAGCGTAGTTAATATTAACAAATGCAATACAAATCCAAAACATTAACTACCTTTATTTTCCCCTTCCTCCCCACTACCCTTCCCAGACCTTGGTAACCATCATTCTACTTTCTACCTCTATAAGTTCAATTGTTTAAATTTTTAGTTCCCACAAATGAGGGAGAACATAAGTTTGCCTTTCCATATCTGGTTATTTCATTTAACATAATGTTTTCTAGTTCCATCCAGTTATTGCAAATGATGGGACCTCATTTTTTTATGGCTGAATAGTACTCCATCGTGTATAGATACCACAGTTTCTTTACCCATCCATCTGTTAACTAACACTCAGGTGGCTTTCAGACTTTGACTATTGTGAATAGTGCTGCAATAAGCATAGACGTACAGATATCCCTTCGATATATTGATTTATTTTCTTTTGTATATATGCTTGGCAGTGAGATTGCTGGATTATCTGGTAGTTTTATTTTTAGTATTTTGAGGATCTTTCATACTGTTATTCATAGTGGCTGTACTAACTTACATTCCCACCAACAGTGTATGAAGCTTACTTTTTCTCCATATCCTCACTAGCATTCATTATTGGCTGACATTTGGATAAAAGCTCTTTTAATTGGGGTGGAATTATATTAATATTTCATTGGAGTTTCTATTTGCACTGCTCTGATGATCAATGATGTTGAGCACCTTTTTCTATACCTGTTTGCCCTTTGAATGTCTTCTTTTGAGAAATATTTTTTCAGATCTCTGCCTATTTTTAAATTGAATTATTAGGGTTTTTTTTTTTTTTTTTTTTCTCCTGTAGAGTTGTTTGAACTCCTTACATATTCTGGTTATCTATTCCTCATTAGACAAGTAGGTTGCAAATATTTTTTTCCCATTCTATGGATTTTCTCTTCAGTTTGTTGATTGTTTCTTTTGCTGTGCAGAAGCTTTTAACTTGATGTAATTCCATTTGTCCATTTTTAGTTTGGTTGCCTGTGTTTGTGGGGCATTACTCAAGAAATCTTTGCCTAGTTCAATATCCTAGATAGTTTCCCTAGTGTTGTTTTTTATTTGTTTCATAGTTTCACATTCTTCAAAGAAAGAGAAAAGAAATCCTAAAATTTATATGGATCTACAAAAGACCCAGAATAGCCAAAGCCGTCCTGAGCAAACAGAACACAACTGGAAAAATCACATTACCTGACTTCAAATTTTACTACAAAGCTATGGTAACCAAAACATCTTAGTACTGGCATAAAAACATGCAGACCAATGGACCAGAATAGATAATTCAGAACTCAATCTATATACCTCTAGTGAACTTATTTTTCACAAAGTTGCCAACAACATACATTAGGGAAAGAACTCTCTTCAATAAATGGTGCTGGGAAAACTGGATATCCATATGCAGAAGAAGGAATTTAGATCCCTATGTCTCATCACACACAAAAATCAAATCAAAATGCATTAAACACTTAAATCTGACCTGAAAGTGAATACTCTTATGAATACTTTCTTCATTATATTTACATTCAGCAAATATTCAGCATCTATTCTGTATCAGACACTGCAATAGATCTGAATACAGCAATGAAGAAAACCGTATCTTACACATCTTATAATACAGTGTGAGGAGAAGTGTTTATCTGATAATACTCCAGCCAACATATTTCTCACCTTATCCTATTGGTGCACTTGGTAGTAGGAATTGGGAATGCCTGGCTTAGTTCTTCTAACCACCAATCCTTCCCATCGTACTTCCATCTGTGAGACATTACTTTCTAGTGAGTAAGTAGTAAGCTTAGCTTGGCAGGCCAGAGCTTATGGGATTAACCTGCTGTTTTGTGTAGTAATTCTAATTCAAGGCAAAGGCAAGAAATAAGCAAGCCCCTTCATGAACGTGTAGCCACATCAGTTATAAAAATAACATTCTGATATTTATGTCTTGTTTTTCTTTTTATTCATCATTTGCTACTAAATGTAGATGGAAAACAAAGGTGCATTCATTGATTGCCCTTGGAAAAAGTGATTATATTTGCCAGCAAAACCTCCTTCCCACATTTTCAATCCACAAATTACTACATAAACGTCTATGCCTGACCACCCTCTGGATTGTCTAACCAGTTCTATAGAGCCTCATAGAAAGTCAGAAAAACAACTGAGAATAGAATAGGGGGAAAGATGCACTACTTTCCCATAACTTCTGTGAATCAACTAGCTTAGTTTACTTACTAGGCAATATATTGACTTAAAAAAGGAATTTGGTTGTGAATAAGTAAATGAAGAAAGGATAGTTGTTATTACTAATTTGTGAAAAATGAATTATGATTGATTTAATTTCTGTAGCAAATTAGAACATGGAAATAAGACAAAAGTAGAATTCTCATTAGGGTTTAACTAACGTTGCAAATTAAATCTTTATAGAAAGAAGACATTAATTTACACCATTTATATTGTAGGTAAGAAGTCTGGGAAATCAATTTATATGAAAGGTCACGTTATTTACTCTATATAACAGCATAATAACCTCTAATTACATCTGATCAACACAAGCATATATTCTGTCTGGAATGAAGAAACAAATATGAATGTACATATTTTTGTGTTTGCACACATAAAAAGCTAGATTTAGGCCGGGCGCGGTGGCTCAAGCCTGTAATCCCAGCACTTTGGGAGGCCGAGGCGGGTGGATCACGAGGTCAGGAGATCGAGACCATCCTGGCTAACATGGTGAAACCCCGTCTCTACTAAAAATACAAAAAAAAAAAAAACTAGCCGGGCGTGGTGGCGGGCGCCTGTAGTCCCAGCTACTCGGAGGCTGAGGCGGGAGAATGGCGTGAACCCGGGAGGCGGAGCTTGCAGTGAGCCGAGATCGCGCCACTGCACTCCAGCCTGGGCGACACAGCGAGACTCCGTCTCAAAAAAAAAAAAAAAAAAAAAAAAGCTAGATTTAGGTTAGGTGATAAAGGATTTGCCTCATAGTAACACCAAAAGTAAACATCTTCCTGAAAAATATTCACTGATGGATTTCACTGCCCAACGCGCAGGAGACTGGTGACATTGTGGATTCCCAATACATGCTTGGTAAATTGAATTTTCTCCCTAGACATTTAAAAATAAACAGTAGATGTTTAACAGAGATTCGATAAAGGCTGACTCAATAATTTTGTTTCTGTGAATGTTTTAGTGGGAAAGTGCAGGCTTTGAAGTATAGTAGACGAAAATGAATCCTACCTCTGCTCTCTTTATCACATGCAATCTTGTGTTTCAGCTTCCTTATGTAAAACAAGGATGTTAATAAAGGTACCCAGTTACACATTTGGTTCTTCACCAATATGTTTGTAAAAATTAGAGTTAGTCATATACAATATCTAACTATACACTATGTGATAATGTAGGTTTAATAAAATTCCATTTTGTGGTTATTATTATTATTTTCTATCCCTCAGCATGCCTGGGAAACACAGAGAGTAACAGCAAATGCCTGTTGTAGAGATCTAGCCAGTATGACCTGGCAGTGATTTTCTTGATGTTATTTCCAAATGAAGGTTTAATCACCAGTAATGAATTTAATATGCAAATCACTGCTTCATCACAGCTGAATAATTTCCCACATTTTACCCAAAGAAAGAGCATAGGAAAAAGATAAAATAGGAAATAGCGAACATAAGAAATAAAGGACTAACTTCTTTTCACTCTCCTAAGAGTTTGTCAAGTGCTATACAAAGAAAAGTGATATTGTAAAGGATGTGGAGACACAACACTGGACAATACTCTGTGAAGTCCTTTGCTGCTCCACAACCTCTGCAGTGTGACACTTACTTGGCTAGTTGAAGGATAAAAGCAAAGGCATTTAATAGAAGAAACTGAAACAATGGCTCCATCTTTGACTTTCAAGGACCACGAATTATTGTGTCTAGTAAAAACGGATAACTCACCTGCCACTAGGAATTTCTAATTTCCTGTGCTAGAATTGAGCTGGCATTAACAATAATGATGTCATAATGGAACAACATTTTTTGTCAATAACTATCGGTATTTTCTAAAAGAGCCTCCAATATGAGGCCAAGGATTTTGCAAATTTTATTTTAAGTGGCTAGCTGCTTTTCTGAGCTTTTTATGGAGGCTGAAATTTATTTAAAAATAGATTTGTATGTTCTTTTATCATTTTGAGCCAAAAATCTCACTTCTAAATATCTACAAGCATAGCTTTTATGACACAACAGAGGAGGAGCAGACTTAGCACTATGGGGTGCTCTGAAGGGGCTTGGCTTGTTGACCCCTCTGCTCTGTAATCCAAATTACTCCATTAACCCACCGAGTGATAATAGAAAAATTAGTTATCTTCTTAGTTTAGTGTCTTCAATTCTAAAGGAAAAAAGTAAAATTCTGTGATTTTTAAGGTCTGCTTCATACCTGTCTCTAGTGGATAAATACAAATTGCTGAGACATATACTTGCTCTCTAGGGAAAGTTAAAAAAGACTCTGTTAAAAAATAAATGCTACCTGTGTTCATTATCCCTTCTGGTTTGAAATATTTCTTCAGGATTTTTGCTATGCTATGCAGCTAAATATCATTAGAATGTTTTCAGTTTTAAAATATACAATATTTAGTGTAATGCTTTGTTTATTCTCTTTTGTATACAAACTGTCACAAGAAGTATAATAAAACTAAACCCCTTAAAGCTTTGAGAAACTGTTCATGCAAAGTATATGCCACGATAGAGACAACACTGTCAAAGAGCAGCTGTTATTTATGGTAAAGATTTCAATTCTTAGTGTTTTTTTGGATTTCATTCATAATTTTAAAAAGTTTTGGAGATTTTTATTCTGGAATATAATCCAAAAGGGAAAAATCCCATACATACTGAAACCTTCAATATATACAGTTTCTTGCATTTTCCAGTTTATTTATTTATTTTTTAAATTAGATTTTGTGAGGTAGACAGGAAAAGTACTGATGTTTTTATATTAAAAATAAATACATTTGAAATTTAGAGTCACATAGCCGAAAAGGGACAAGCTTGAGACTTTTACCAAAGTGTTCTAAGACCACAAAGTACCTATACGTTAAATAAATATTGCAAATCAATTTCAAAAATAAAATAAAATTGATTCTCAAAATTTACTTTTTGTGCCTATAAAGATACATTTTCTTCTCTTGTGAGTTTACCTCTCTTTTACTCTTTTTCTTTTTCTGAAAAGAGAAATTTTGAATTAACAATGTGAATAAGGCCGGGCGCGGTGGCTCAAGCCTGTAATCCCAGCACTTTGGGAGGCCGAGGCGGGTGGATCACGAGGTCAGGAGATCGAGACCATCCTGGCTAACATGGTGAAACCCCGTCTCTACTAAAAATACAAAAAAAACTAGCCGGGCGTGGTGGCGGGCGCCTGTAGTCCCAGCTACTCGGAGGCTGAGGCGGGAGAATGGCGTGAACCCGGGAGGTGGAGCTTGCAGTGAGCCGAGATCGCGCCACCGCACTCCAGCCTGGGCGACAGAGCGAGACTCCGTCTCAAAAAAAAAAAAAAAAAAAAAAAAAAAAAAAAAAAAAAAACAATGTGAATAAATTTTAATCAGGGGTTCCAAAAGAGGATGGAAGTATGGAAAAAGAGGTAAGTGGCAAGGCATCTTTCTTTTCTGTTTGTTTTACATATTGTTACATAATTATCCAGTACACATACAAACAAGGACCAACAAAAAGAAAGATAATATATTTCCTTAACTCAAAAACATTCATTTCCATCTAAAGAAGATGCCAAGTTTTAATTCACGATTTCTATATTGTGGGATATATAAATTTTTTCTACTAGCATAAAATGTATCTCTTGTTTTTAATTTACATTCATCTCTATATAGGTTGAGATGACATTTCTCAAAATGATGCCAGAACGCTATGAAATCATAACATTATACTGTAAATTCATTTTTGATAAAGTATTATTCTAAATTTCAATAAATCATTACACTAAATTTTTTTTTTTAGACAAAATTATGTGAAAAAATCTCACAACTGATTGTTATGCATTAACTCAACTTTATCAACTAATTGCCAAGAGACAGAGACTCCATTCCTTCATTTTTCATAGCCTGCACCTAATTTTCATCCACCTGTAGAAGAAATTACCAAAGGATAATCAATGTATGTCCTTGTCGAAGTTAAAGATAGAAAACTGAGATTATTAGGCAGAGTAGGCTGGGGAAGAGGTAAAAAAAAAAAAAAAAAAAAGAAGAAAACAAAGATAATATCAAAAATTCTATACTGAATATTAAGTCACATCTGCTGTCTCGCCTTCACAATTCCATGAGTCACAATTTTAGCATGCAGGTAAACTATTTGAGGAAATTCTTGAAGAAATGAGCCACTCCACAGCAATGGTCTTGAGATACCGATATTTGGAGATCATGTACACATTATTTGGAATCTCAGTAGTAATGGAGAGTAAGCATAAAATGAAACAAAGGGCCCAAAATGCTGCAGCAAACGAGTTGTCCCAGAATATACTTTCGTTGCATTATATACAATGTTAAACACCCATCAGTTGTATGGAGGCAGTAAAAATATTTTCAGGCTTTTACGACTAGACCAATTTACCTTTCAGTCTCATGGTCTTAGAATTAACTATAATAAATGCTTCAGTAAACAAGAAAGTGTGGCCGGGCGCGGTGGCTCAAGCCTGTAATCCCAGCACTTTGGGAGGCCAAGACGGGCGGATCACGAGGTCAGGAGATCGAGACCATCCTGGCTAACACGGTGAAACCCCGTCTCTACTAAAAAATACAAAAAACTAGCCGGGCGAGGTGGCGGGCGCCTATAGTCCCAGCTACTCGGGAGGCTGAGGCAGGAGAATGGCGTAAACCCAGGAGGCGGAGCTTGCAGTGAGCTGAGATCCGGCCACTGCACTCCAGCCTGGGCGACAGAGCGAGACTCGTCTCCAAAAAAAAAAAAAAAAAAAAAAACAAGAAAGTGGACAACATAAGATTTAGGAACCAGGAACTTCAGTTGAGGAGAAGAGTGATGGGTGGTTCCTGGTTAACAGCTGTACGCTTTGCGTAAAGAGCAATACATCTAGATTTCAGCAGAGGACAGAAAAAGATTAAATCTCTTCAAGAAAAAAATAATATAATTGAGAGCAAATTTGGAAGACTTTCTATTTGGAAACATTATTTATAAATATGCCACAGTTCGGTTTATACTTTTGAATAATAGAGAACTAGATGTATAAAAAACTTAACAAATGAAAAAAGCAGTTAAATAATTTTTTAACTCCAGGAAATAGACAAATTTCTACAAGAGAGGAATTGTAATTGTACTATACTACCAGTCTCAAAAGTGAGGTTATTTTACATTAATTGTATCAAGTTTCACAAAAAATTTAATGTTAATGGCATTAAGAGGTACAGATTTGAATAATCTGATGTAGGGAAGGGAACAAAGTAAAACCATTAACTATGATAAGCGATCACAAGACATGGTAATGTGATACTTGTATTGGGTAATAAGCTTTATTCAAATATTAATATCACTAGATTTAAACAGAAGTTCTTGAAACATCTAAAACAAATTAATAAAAGGTTTTCAATGGAATACATCACTTAAAGATTACATCACTTAAAGGTTTGCCAATGCCATCTTGAATGTTTCTTGGGTTCTACCCTGAGGCAAGTCAATGAACATACAAAGTAACTAAGTATTGGGCTGAGCACTTCCTTAATCCTCTAATTGGAATGAGGAGTTTTTCTAATCTTTGATCCAACCAATCATTGCATCTGAATTTTCACCTGCAGTACAAAAGCATTAGTTTAAAGTTGCATGTTACTCTCTTTTACATTATTTTTATATATATTTATACAAATGTAGTAAATCACCGGGCATGGTGGCTCATGCCTGTAATTCCAGCACTTTGAGAGGCTGAGGCAGGCAGATCACTTGAGGTCAGGAGTTTGAGACCAGCTTGACCAACATGGTGAAACCTCCCCTCTACTGAAAATACAAAACTTAGATGAGCATGGTGGTGGGCACCTGTAATCTGAGCTACTTGGGAGGCTGAAGCAGGAGAATTGCTTGAATTCTGGAGGTGGAGGTTGCAGTGAGCTGATATTGTGCCATTGCACTCCAGCCTGGGCAGCAAAGTGAGACTTCATCTCAAAAAAATGAACAAATAAAAATTTTTTAAAATGTAGTAAATATAATCAGATTTTTTGGAACAAGAAAGTACTTTATAGTTTGTAAGTAATGAGAAAAATGTTACTAAATATATGGATAAAACTGTAATTATAAAAGTAGAAATAACGACTATAAAAGAAACATTTTGGTTTATTACACAAACAGTGAGAAGGAAAGCCTTGATTTTAAAAAGTTACCTTAAAAAACAGTTAAGCTTCTTATAACTAATAAAATATAATTAATAGAAAGCATAAAATATATGCTATGGATATGCATACCAAAATATTACAAAGTATTTCCTTATAATGATGGCTCTCTATTTAGTAAAATTTCATTAGTCTGTATATGTGTCAGCTAAATAATTTGCATACTTAGGAGTCCCTGAGTACTCATAAACATGATCAACTGTAATGCCTGAAATGATTCTAAAAGCCAAACCATATTAAGAGAATATTGTGAACCTGGCCCAAAACTCACAAGAGGGACTCTATCCTATACTGTTGCTGAGCCTCATCCTTCAAAGAGTTTGCAACCTCACATTACAAATGAAAACATTGTTTATTTGAAACTGGGCTAATTAAATATGGATTTCAACTTTGCAGAGACAGTGTGTTTCTCACATGTTAACACCATTCCATGTGTTACAGAGAGTACAACAGAGGAGGAAGGAGGGAAACAGAGAGAAAGTGTCAAAAATGTCTCATAAAATTTTAATAGAAAGATTTCTTTATCCTTCTATAGGTTCAGCTTAATATGCATTTTATATTTGGATGAATTCCCAGAACTTGAAATTAGAATAGTGAAGCTTAAGCGTATGTGTGCTTCGTTAGAAGACTAAAGGAAATCACCTAATCAAGACTGTTCTAGACAATTTGATGCTTAACATTTTCCTGAATTGTGAGAAATTTATTAGTAATGCATTGCTGTAAATAGAGAACTTGAAATTGAATGGATAATCAGAATTAAAAATAAAATATTCAAGCTCAGTTGGATGATTACTTCTGCATTTACATATTTATTAAGCATTTATTATGTACTAGGAGTGTTATTGGCCCTTTGGTAAGTGTAGTGAGCAAAATCAGTACAATTCCTGACCTTGTAGAACCTGTAGTCAATCAGGCAAATAGTCCACAGTATCAAAGCAGTAGCAGCTACATTACATACGAATGGTAATCACTGACAAATATTTTGAAAGTAAATCAGTAAACCTCAGACAAATGCAGGTTGCCCATTCTAAGGTAAAATTATTAAATCTGTATTTGTTACCTGAACCAAGTAATAAGATATGAACTATTAATATCTCATCTTACATGAATTTTAATCTTAACTATGCGATACATAATCAACTACTTAAAAATTAGTGAGGAAATTGTAAATATCCTTTGTATTCCTTTAGTGAGATTTAGGTAATTAAGCATAACCATATTTTCTTTGTCATCAAAAAATATTAATAAATTTATTTAGTTTCAGAAATCATAATAGTCAAGATTCTGAATGTAATTTTTCTACTAACAATTTTGTTAATTATTAATACTAAATTGGACAAGGAGAACAAAAGAAAATATAATAAATCAATATAAAAATATTACATCTAACTGTATTTAAATCTTTTCAAAAGTGAATTAAAAGAATTGCTGTGTTTTCAGATAGTATTTTTTTCAAACACAAGAAAATCTTCTTAAATAATACCACCAACGTAGTGGTTCTTAGGGGAGGGGAGATTTGACTCCCAGGGAACATTTGAAAATATCTAGAGACTTTTTAGTTGCCACACCAAGAATGGGATGGGAGACACTACTATAGTCCAGTGGGTGGAGGCCAGAGATGCTGCTAAACATCCTACAATGAAGAGGACAGTTCACCAAGGAATTACCTGGTCCAAAATGTTAGTAGTGCTAAGGTTGAGAAACTGCGTATTAAGGTCATAAAAAGTTTTAAATTAGGCAAATAATTATAGGTGCATATGTAAACTTTAAATAACATCTTAATGATATAAAATATAAAGAGATTAGCATTCTATCACATTCTTATACTCCTCAATTTTAAATTATATAATTTTCTTATTTTATATAATAGTTAATTTTAGTATGTGATTAAATTTTAATTAAAATATTTATATTGTAATGTCCCCCAAATTGTTCAATCATGGTTCTCTATCTAACTAGATTGAAAGTTTACTCTCTCTCTCTGTAATATGATGTAGTCTTACTGAGTTACTTAACTTGATCCTTTTTAAATACATGGATAGTATAATCAATTTTTTTTTTTTTCCCCAGTCACTGTGAGAACCTCAAGAATATTTTTTTGGACATTTCAATCACTTTTATTCTGATAGAAGATTTTATCCCAGTATAATCTTGGAGCAAAATTTTCCTGAGATATGAAATAATGTTTTTTTGTCTTAAACTAAATGTTGCCTGAGCAAAGCAAATTATCAGTCAGTTATATTCTGTCTGCATGCCTTGAAAAATTATTTCTTGACCTATAAATTTTAATGATACAGTCAGGCTTAAGATTTTTGCTTTTATTGCCCTGTAATCAATTGTTTTCAGTGGTTTTTCCTTCTATCTACAAAATTGGCTGTTCTCTTATGACAAAGAACCTTTTCTCTATTAAATATTTGAGTAAACTATTTCTCCTTCTGTTGAATTTTCTACTTTCAGAACAGAAGTTATTGTTTTAATTTGATAATCCATCTTCTACTCCTTTAACTGCTCTCTAATTTCTTAGCTATGTTTGCACTTTTCCTCTTGTATCTAGTCTTTCCTATTAGCAAGTTAATTTTCTGTCTTATTGATCTTTTCCTTGTGACTCACAAATTATTGTGTGAAAACGCTAGTTTGATTTTCATTTATTTAGCTCTATAATGTATAATTTAATGTCATTTGGTATTTTTATTATTTGGCTTTTAACTTATTTATATTAAATACATGAACATATGTATTTTAATATGAGTAATACATTCTTTCTACTACTTATTTTCCCCCATTGCATATCCTGCCCAATGTTTGGTGTTCCATATCTCTATTGATGTAATATTACTCTTTTTTAGAGTAGAGTTTCATAATTGTGAAGCTATTTAAAGTATTTTTTTATTATAAATACTCTAACCTCATTAGGTCTAGGAAGGCCAGTGCTTATCAAACTGGTTACGTTAGAGACCAGTATGTATTTTTTTACTTTTTGTTTATAATCCATTGTGAGCTAATACCTGGTACTTCTGTGCATGCTTGTTAACAGACCATGCCCCAAGTGATAAACTATTCATATTTAACATCAATTGAACTGATATACATCTTACTAAATGGAATGAGTCCACTAACAAAGACTTTGGATACCTCAATAATGTCAAATGTCTACCAAAGTTTCTAAATACTTCCTCTGAATTTTGATACCTTTCTCACAGTGGGTCAGTGACATATATTTCATGGACTATATTTTGAGTAATACTATGTAGATAATATCTAGACTTTTTCTAATTCTATGTTAGATTGGTTTATTTTTATTACTAGGATACATGAATTTTGAAGTCTACATATATCATGTTCTTTCCACTTTCATGTAGCCTGTGGGTAAACTGTAAAGAGATTTCAGGAGGGTTCATATGACACTAGGCATAGTCCTACTTAGTTCTATGTTTTGAGATTGTCTTATTAGTTTATATGAGACTTTATTCAATTTATTACCAGAGTAGCTGTCCGATGGGGCTATTAGTAGCATGCATTTACTGGACTGTTGATATTCTCTCCAATTTAATACAGAAGAAATCTTCATTTCCATTTGAGAGCAACAGTCTTCAGTTTTAAATGCCTCTCCCAGTTAGCCATTCTACTATTGCCCAGCAATTGAGAGAAAATACAAGGATGTCTCATGAATTTATATTTTTTGGTATTTTTGAAGGTGTGGTGACAATTATCAGGTCCTCTATCACTTAATGTAGTTTCTATGAGATAGAGTTTGTAAACCCTGAAACTTTGAGACAAGTCTCAATTAATTTAGAAAGTTTATTTTGCCAAGGTTGAGGATACACATCCATGACACAGCTTCAGTAAGTCCTGAGAACACGTGCCCAAGGTGGTCAAGGCACAGCTTAGTTTTATATATTATAGGGAGACATAAGACATCAATCGATATACATAAGTAGTACATTTGTTTGGTCGTTTGGTCTGGAAAGGTGGGACAACTTGAAGCAAAGGCAGGAAGACTTAAAGCAGGGAGGGGCTTTCCAGGTTACAGATAGGTGAGACACAAATGGTTACATTCTTTTGAGTTTCTGATTAGCCCTTCCAAAGGAGGCAATCAGCTATGCATCTATCTCAGTGAGTAGAGGGATGACTTTGAACAGAATGGGAGGTAGATTTGCCCTGAGCAGTTCCCAACTTGAAGGGGCCAAGATATTTTTCCTTCACAAGTTGATATCAGGAGCCTGTCTCAATATATACCTGGATTTTCTAATTTTTCCTTTAGCTACCATTTTTTGAAGTTTATACCATTTGAAGTCTTTGCTTTTATTTTTATTATTTGTTGTTCTTATTTTTAAACTTATTTTCTATTATGTAAGTATTGAGGAAAACATTATCTTACTTAAAAAAAACTTTTAAAAGTAATTTCAACTTACATTTTAGATTCAGGGGGTGCATGTGCAGGTTGGTTACCTGGTTATATTGCATAATGCTGAGGTTGGGGAATGAATGATCCCATCATCCAGGGAGTAAGCATAATATTAATAGTTTTTCAACCCATGCCCTCCTTTCTCCCTCTCCTCTCTAGAAGTCCCCAGTTTCTACTGTTGCCATCTTTGTGTTTAGTGCCTGGTCACTCATGAAATGGGAAGAAAGGTGATAGACAGTGTAAGAGTTAAAGAAAGAGGAAATAAATACAAAAAGTGGCTCAACAATCAAAGACAGGTTTATTTTGTAGAATAAACCTGAGAGGGGATTCTGGCTGATTTCAGTCAGGAGCACTCTCTCTTACAGACTAAGGTATTTTAGGGCTCAGAGTGAGAGAACTTATTACAGGCTTGGAATGTTTCTGTGTGGAGGAGAAGTCTACTGAGGAGTTGGAATGTCTCTGGTCAGAGGGGAGGTTATCTTGGAGCTGACATCTCTCTGGCCAGAAGGGAGGTTATCTCGGGGCTGGCATGTCTCTGGCTGGGGAGGGATTTATCTTATGGTTGGAATGTTTCTGGTTGAGATGTCATTGTGGTTTATAATCATGCTGACCTTAACCATTAGGCTGAAGCCCTTTGGATTTAGGTGGCTTTCAATCAAGGGGAACTTTAAAATAGCAATGCTTGTCCAAGATGGCAATGCTCCTGCTCTGTCAATGCAGACCATATAGTTATAAAAAGGACGAGGGGTGGTGTGTTCCTGCTGACGAGGGGATGGAGAGTTTTCTGGTCTCAGATTGACTATAAGAGTAATGCCATCTGTAGATGTTTTGGGGTAGTTGTCTGTGAAACGGCCATGATCCTGTCAGTTAATAATCTTTGAAAAAGGTTAATTAGGAATGGTAAGACCATTAGCCAAGGCATATTATTAGAAGAGGGCCCAGGAATGGGACGACCCACGCTATGATTTTGTTCCCAAACAAATAATCTATTTCATTGTTTTGGTATTCCTTTAGCCTCATAGCCCTTTTGAGTCTTTCAGCAGTGTCTCTAACTACCATGATTGGTTGAGATAGAAACAACATTCCTTACCCAATGAGAGGCAGATACACATGTTTGGAAAGGCTTGTGTGTTATTTTCTGTTAGTAACCATTATTCCTGCTATGAAGAAAATAATTAAGCAAAATATTACAGTAATTGAGATTGTCTGTCCAATATTCCACCCTGAGGGTACTATAGTACATAGTCCTCCTGCAAATAGCAGAGTGAGTAAAACAATTCCCACAAGGATGGCTGAGTAAATAATCTCCATTAAAAAGTTTTAATATTTAGCTTGAAAGGAGAGGTACGAATGACAAAAAGTATTTGGTGAGGTAGGGATGAGACTGAGTAACAAGAGTAGTTCTCTCTCAGTTACTTATTTTTTATGATTTTCAGCTTCATTATATTGCTATTTAGGATGTTCCTTTGGGCTGTCCGGGGCTGCGTCCTCAGCTTTCCAGGCTTTGACTTGAGTGTGATGTATCACAGAGTTGATACCTGTAACAGGTACTGTCTCAATTACCCTGGGTTCTGTGGACTCACTAGATGTGGGGGAAAAAGACTCTGGACACCCTCAGTTATTAGTTGTCAGTGTCAGCAGTGAAGAGATTTTCTCCTGTGATGGTCGGGGGGCTTGGAGGCAGCACTTGCTGAAACATCTAGTTTTCAGTTCATAGGGCTTTAAGAAAACAAAGCTTATTTTGGAAAAGTATAGCCAGAAAAATTAGAATTTAATTTAAACTATAGAAAATAATAAAAATTGAAAACCAATAGGCAAGACTAGAATTTAACAACAGGTATGTTACAGTTTTTGAAAACAATTTTCTCACTCCAGTGTCCCATTTTTATTAAAAGACAAATCATGGTAGGTCCGGTTTGCTTTATTATACTTGGCTTAATAATTTTCATATAGT
The DNA here is from genome assembly GCF_003255815.1 of Theropithecus gelada. Taxonomy (NCBI): domain Eukaryota; kingdom Metazoa; phylum Chordata; class Mammalia; order Primates; family Cercopithecidae; genus Theropithecus; species Theropithecus gelada. Next base: position 70,471,628 of record NC_037683.1, on the reverse strand, counting down.
GCAGCAAGAGTAATTATTTGTTATATAGGCCTTTTAAGTAGGCATTGATAGAACTTTGTTCCTCAGAAGGAATCTGAGATAAGACTTTTTAAAGCTGAGCCCAGTCATGGAATTGTACCATTAAATATCTATGAGTTTCCTCTTGAGGTTCCAAGATAACTTGGGGTTTCTGCCCTCTCAGAAGGTGACGTTCTTTACTTACCACAAATCAGAAAGCCTGTACACGGACTGTGTACACAAAATATGAGACCACTTTTCCAAGGGCTTTATTGACTCCATAAGTCAAGTTAGATTCCTTAAAGGAGAGCACACCATTCCAGTCAAAGCCTTGGTAAGATAACCAGTTTTTCCAGTTGTGTCCTGTTACAAAAGAAAACAGATTATTACGGCATGTATGCAAATAACTATATTGCCATAACTTAAGAATACGCATAGATATTTTCTAAACTCTGGAGAAAATCAGGTAGAGAGAAACAAGCATGCTCCAAATTTTGTTCATAGGAGTATACTAAATTGTTAAAAGCTATCAATAGCTCAAAAGAAAAGTTTCTTTGACTTTTGAAAAGCAAAACAAGGGATCAGCAATATTTTAAGCAAAATGTCAAAAGGATCACTCCAGTCTCCTATCAGTTTAGCTCATGCAATTAATTCCTGCCCCACTTGATATTAATGAACATTTTAGCTCTTCGAGAGTCCTGAATGTTTTTCCTCTATTATGATGTCACAATCTCCAAAGTTATCAGAAATCTGCATTAAAGAGCACCTGTTAGAGCTTTATAGCTGATTATAAAACTACCTTCTAAAGAGAACCAAAACAACACAACAATTGTTTCTGGATGACAAAAAGTTTTAGGGTAGCCATAAAGTCACAACTGACAAGGATCTGTGGTACCTTTGTGGCACACAATAATTTTAGCATAACAATTGTAATTATGACTGATAATGCACACTAAGATATATCAGGATTATAGGAGTCTCCCATAACTCTGGAACACATACCATTAACACATTTATACAAATATAGCCCAAAGAAAGCCAAATGCCATTTTATATTTGGCAAGGCTTTCCATATGACTTTATACCAAATAAGCCAAATTTTACCTTTATATTAGTGTGCTATTAATGTTCAACTAAATTTTTAATAAAACCCTGTGGACACATTTACCCAATTTTAATGTTTGACCATAAGGTAAGTTTATATAGACCCTTTTTAACTCTTTATAATTTTTGTTAAAGAGTAGGTTAGTGCTTTAAGAGAAACCTGTTGTGCTTTTATTTTAATGGGCAATTTACAGAAAAATTGGATAATACCCCTTCAATTTTAGCTAATATGTTTACCCACAGAATTTCCTTTACAATTAAGCTTCCCAAACTTTCTTAAACCTTCTATTTTATTTTATTTAGCTTAAAAACAATTATGTAACCTTTTAATCTAGGTAAAAGTCCACATTCTCATGCCTCCTTATAATCTTTTTACCAAGAATATATGTAAACTGTTTATTCAATAGTCCTAAATAGATATTACCCTGTTAACTTTTAGCAGCCTTTACTGTTGTTGGTATGTTTGGGATTTTAATTATCTACTAGGTGTAGAGCCTAGGACCTAGAGAGAAGCGCAGAGAAGGTCTGACTTATTCCAGTATTAACTCCATGTTTTCTAGGTGCTACCTAGCTGCAAAGCAGGCAGGTTGCACAGCTCAGAGTTAAAGTGGCATTTTATAAAGCATTCAGGAGGCCTAATCATTTTTAGATTGTATAAACTCCCCTTTATAAAATTTTTCATGACTTTCACAATCTCTGACATGTCTCAACTTTCTGACTTGTAAACATCCCTGTCTTTAAACAACCAGTTACTCTTCTTTAGGACAAGAATTTACCATATAAAATTATTTTTATATAAATTATGTTTTCTTTAATATCAAATATGATAAACAGTCCTTTCCCAAAACAAACTTCCTTCATGCCTAAACAAACTTCTTTCATGCCTAAAGACTAGACTGTCTAAGGTGACGAGATTAGAAGTTAGAGTATTTCACTAAATAGTTCAAGATATAGCTATCTTTATTAAACCAATATTAATGTTTTTCATTTATTAAAAAATTACACCGCAAAGATTATTCGCTTTGGGCTAGGTTATAGTTTCGTAGCCACTATGCCAAATTTTGACACCTTATAGTATTTGGCAGAGATATTATGAAATTTCTTGGTAAATAAATGCAGACAAAAATGTATGCTTGCAAGTCTTAAGACATTTCTAATCTTACTGTAACCATCAGTTTTAAAGATTAAAGTCATGTGAACTGAAAGGTCCCACAGCTTTTACTTTTCCCTTAAAAATATTTTGATTCAAGTGCTTATTTTTCTTTGGCCAATTTAATAGAGCTTTTTTATAGACATTGCACACGTAACACATATATAGCCACACAGACAACAACAAGAAGATCCAGTAGTTATACGATTTTTTTATTTGCTAATTTCCCAATTGGATTATTGGCCTTCGGGTGAGACTCTTTAAGAACAAGGCTAGGTAAACAACTTCCAAGGCCTAATAAACAAGCACAGCTGGAAGACAAAGACAGAGTTTGAGAGTTATTCACCTCTAACTCCAGGGCTTCCATAAGGAAAACAGATATTTTTCCCAAAATGGGATTTGTAGCACCCTATCTGTTTTCCCAAGGAGTCCTAGGCCACCAGAAGTCATTTCTTTCTTTTGTCTGATTTCTCTGACTAGAAATTCCAGGCCAAATTGAACTGGAGAGGAGAAAGTGGGCATACTTTTCCTGTTCTAGTCCTCTAGGGGAATGCTTCCAGCTTTTGCCCATGCAGTATGAGGTTGGCTGTGGGCTTGCCATAGATGGCTATTATTATTTTCAGATATGTTCATTCAGTGTCTAGTCTATTGAGCACTTTTATCATGAAGAGATAATGGATTTTAATGAAAGTTTTTTCTACATCTATTGAGATGGTCATATGGTTTTTGCTTTTAATTCTGTTTATGTGGTATATCACATTGATTTGCATGTGTTGAATCAACCTTGAATCTGAGGAATGAAGCCCACTCAGTAATGGTGAAGTAACTCTTTGTTGTGCTGCTGATTCACTTTGCCAGTGAATATTTTACTGAGGATTTTTAAGTTTATGTTCATCAGGGATGTTGGCCTGAAGTTTCCTTTTTGGATCATATCTCTGCCGGATTTTGGTTTCAGGGTGATGCTAGCTTTGTGGAATGATTTAAGAAGGAGCACCTACTCTCAATTTCTTGGAATAGTTTCAGTAGGACTGGTTCCTCTTTGTAAATCTGGTTCAGGTTGTCTGTGAATCCATCTAGTCCAAGGGTTTTTTTGTTTTGTTTTGTTTTTTTGGTTGTTATAGACTTTGTATTACTGATTCAATTTCAGAGTTTGTTATTGGTCTATTCAGATTTTCACTGTTTTCCTAAATTAATCTTGGAAAGTGTTGTGTTCCCAGGAACTTACTCATTTCCTCTAGATTCTCTATTTGCATAGAACTCTTCATTTCATAATAGCTTATTAGGATCTTTTATGTTTTTCTGGGATTGGTTGTATTGTTATCTTTGTCAGTTCTAATTACACTTATTTGGTTATTCTTTTTTGTTCTCTTTTTAAATTTAGTTAGCAGTCTATTAATCATTCTTATTCTTTTTAAGAACACTTTTGGTTTTATTGATCTTTTGTTTGGACTTGTGTGTCTTTTTTTTTTTTTTTTTTTTTTTTGAGACGGAGTCTCGCTCTGTCACCCAGGCTGGAGTGCAGTGGCCGGATCTCAGCTCACTGCAAGCTCCGTCTCCCGGGTTTACGCCATTCTCCTGCCTCAGCCTCCCGAGTAGCTGGGACCACAGGCGCCCGCCACCTCGCCCGGCTAGTTTTTTGTATTTTTTAGTAGAGACGGGGTTTCATCGTGTTAGCCAGGATGGTCTCGATCTCCTGACCTCATGATCCACCCGCCTCGGCCTCCCAAAGTGCTGGGATTACAGGCTTGAGCCACCGCGCCCGGCCGGACTTGTGTGTCTTAAATTCATTCTGTTTTACTCCAATTTTAATTATCAATTTTTCTTCTGCTAGATTTGGGGCTGTTTTTATCTTTTTCTAGTTCATCTAAGTGCAATGTTAAATTGTTATTTGTAATTTTTCTAAGTTTTTGATATAGGTGTTTAGCACTATAAACTTTCCTCTTAACAGTCCTTTAACTGCATACCAGATATTTTGGTAAGTTGTGTTCCTATATTGATTACTTTCAAATAATTTTATATTTCTTCCTTAATTTCATTGTTCACTCAAGAGTTATTCAGTAGCAAGTTGTTTAATTTCAATTTTTGTGTGTGTGTGTAGTTCAAGAGATCTTAACAATGATTTCTGTTTAATTCCACTGTGGTCTAAGAGCATGCTTGGAATGACTCTTAGTTTTTTAAAACTTAGACTTGCTTTATGAATGAGCACATGGTTGATCTTAGAATATGTTCCATGTGTGGATGAGAAGAATGTATATTCTGTAGTTGTTGGATGGATTAGTCTGTAAATCTTTATTAGGTCCAGTTGGTCAAGTGTTGGATTTAAGTCCAGAATTTCTTTGTAAGTTTTCTGCCTTGATGATCTTTCCAACGCTGTCAGTGGGGATTGAAGTCTCTCACTATTATTGTGTGGCTATCCAAGTCTTTTTGTAGGTCTCTAAGAACTTGTTTTATGAATCTGGGTGCTCCAATGTTGGGTGAGTATATATTTAGAATAGTTAAGCCTTCTTGTTGTAATGAACACTTTACCATTATGTAATGGTCTTCTTTGTTCTTTCTGATTGTTTTTGGTCTAAATCTGTTTTATGTGATATAAGATTCATGACTCCTTCTATTTATTTATTTATTTTTTTGTTTTCCATTTGCTTGGTAGATCTTTTTCCACCCTTTAACTTTGAGCCTGCAGCTGTCATTACATGTGAGCGGTGTCTCTTGAAGACAGCAGACAATTGTTTCTTGAATTTTTATCAAGCTTGTTACTCTATGCCTTTAAGTCAGGCATTTAGACCGGGGGTCCCCAGTGCCCAGGCTGCAGACATGTGTCAATCTGTGGCCTATTAGGAACGAGGCCACACAGCAGGAAGTGAGTGACAGGTAAGTAGGCATTACTGCCTGAGCTCTGCCTCCTGTCAGAAAATGGAGGCATTAGATTCTCACTGGAGTACAAACCCTATTGTGAACTGTGAATGTGAGGGATCTAGGTAGCACATTCTTTATGAGAAAGTAACTGACAATCTGACGCAGAACAGTTTTGTCCAGAAACTACCCCTCCATCCCACCAACTATGGAACAACTGTCCTCCATGAAACTGCTTGCTGGTATGTCCGGAACTTATTCTTTCCAGTGGGTTCTTGGTCTTGCAGACTTCAAGAATGAAGCTGTGGACGTTCACGGTGAGTGTTACAGCTCTTAAAGATGGTGTGTCCAGAGTTTGTTCCTTCAGATGTTCAGATGTGTCCAGAGTTTCTTCCTTCAGGTGGGTTCATGGTCTCGCTGACTTCAGAAGTGAAGTTGCAGACCTTCACAGTGAGTGTTATAGCTCTTAAAGGTGGCGCCTCTGGAGTTGTTTGTTCCTCCCAGTGGGTTCGTGGTCTCACTGACTTCAGGAATGAAGCCACAGACCCTCGCCGGTGAGTGTTACAGCTCATAAAGGTAGTGCAGACCCAAAGAGTGAGCAGCATCAAGATTTATTGTGAAGAGCAAAAGAACAAAGCTTCCACAGTGTGGAAGGGGACCCGAGCAGGTTGCCACTGCTGGTTTGGGTGGCCAGCTTTTATTCCCTTATTTGTCTCTGGCCACATCCTGCTGATTGGTCCACTTTACAGAGAGCTGATTGGTCCATTTTACAGAGTGCTGATTGGTGCATTTACAATACTTTAGCTAGACACAGAGTGCTGATTGGTTCATTTACATTCCTCTAGCTTGACAGAAATGTTCTCCAAGTCCCCACTCGACCCAGGAATTCCAACTGGCTTCACCTCTCACTGGTGCCAAAAAGATTGGGGACCAATGATTTGGACCATTTACATTCAAAATTAGTATTAATATGTAAGATTTTGAACTAGTCACCATTTTGTTAGCTGGTTGTTCTATAGACTTGATTGTGCAATTTCTTTATATTTTTTTCCGTACTATGTGCTTAAGGATGCTTTAGGGGTAGCAGGTATCAGTCCTTTCCGTCCATATTTAATATTCCCTTAAGGATTTCTTGTTTGGAATTTCTTTTCTTTGAGGATGTTGAATATAGGCACTGTATAGTGGCAGAATGTTTGTTGTAATGTAATTTGGGCTGCAATCTGGTAGATGGTGCTTAAGAGCGATGGCCAGCAGATAGGCTCATTCTCAGCCATGCAACCCTTTTGTATTTCAGAATATTCACAGTAGTATTCTGTAATGGTAGGGAGAGAGATGATCCTCCTAACCAGGTCTACTCCAGGACCTAGGGGAAGCCCCCTCCAATCACTGGTGCTGTGACTGCATTTCCTTTGTTAGGTGCTATGGGCCACAGGACCCCCTCAGACAGAAATGGCAGCTGGCAGACAAGGCATACCTTTCCCAGATCAGTCCTGCAGGATGGATGTCCACAAACTTGAATGTCTCACTCTTCTCAGTGTTCTGAGAGTTGGAGCTCCTCTCTTGTTGGGTGCTGCCCAAACCAGTGAGTCTTGCCTATCTAGGAGCAGTGAGGGTGAGTGGAGTGGCACTAACTGCTTTCCTGGTGTTTCCTGGGGGAATACAGAACTTCGCCAACCCACAGAGTTTAGGCAGGGATAGGGCTGCTCCACTGGATGCCCAAGCCGATGAGTGTCTCCTGGCTAGGAACAGTGAGGGTGGGTAGAGTTGTACGGTCTGTCATTCAAGTGTTTCCATGGGAAACATAGAGCTGTGTCCCTCAGCAGAGTCCAGGTGGGGCCAGGGCCAGTGCCCTGGAAGTCCAAGACAGCAAGTCTGAACTGTTAAGCAGCATCAAGGGTGATCCAACATCTGGGTGTTTCCCAGGGGAACACAAAGCTGTGTTCCCCAGCAGAGTTCGGGAAGGGGTGAGTCTGCTGTTCTGGAAGCCAAAGTCTATGGGTCCCACCCAGCTAGCAGCAGCAAGATTTGGTGGAGTTGACCAGTCTGCTGCCTGGGTGTTTCCCAAGGACAGAGTTGTGATTGCTGGCAGAGTTCAGAGACTGGAGCTACTGCTCTGGAAGAGAAGCTGAGCCTTGTCTGGCAAGGAGGAGTGGAGTAGTCTGACTGCTTCCCCAGCACCACAGCTACGGCCTCTGTTGGTGCCTTGGCAGCTAGTACAAGGCTGCTTCAGGGTAATAGAGACTGTGGGGCTCCTGGGGTCTTGAGAAATACTTCTGCAAAAACTCCCAGTGGCTCTCACTAACAGTCTAGAGGCCTGTTGGGGGTTGTGAGGGTCGGAGGTGGTTCTCTCCCACTCTGAGGATTGCACAGGTCTTTGTGGGAAGTGTAGATTTCACAGTGCTCTTACTCTTTCACCCTTTCTTCACGTTAGAGAGGTTCTTCTGGCTCAGCACCAGGCCCACGTAGGCAGCTGACTAGATTTGCCATTCTTTGTTCTCCACGTGTCTTCTTCCTCCCTTGATAAAAGCTGATGTGGTTCCTTAAACAATACACTTGAAGAGTCAGTATTCTCTTGCCACTTTGTTTCTTCTCTATGACCATGGCACCCACTAGCTTCTTCTAGTCAGCCATCTTGAACTCCACCCAGATTTGTATATGTTGAACCAACTTTGCATTCCATGAATAAAGCTTACTTTATCATGGCAAACATTTTGATGTGCTGTTGGATTTGGTTTACTAGTATGGTGTTGAGAATTTTTGTGTCTATTTTCATCAGAAATATTGACCTGTAGTTTTCATTTTTCACCAGATTATTTTATTTTTTACCAGATTTTTCACCAGTGTCCTTACTGGATTTTGGTATCAGGGTAATGCTGAATTTATAGATCGAGTTTTTTTACAAAATCCTTCTTGATTTTTTGTAATAATTTCAGTAGAACTTGTACCAGCTCATCTTTGTATGTCTGTTAGAATTTGGCTGTGAATCCATTTGGTCTTGGGCTTTTTTGGTTGGTAGATTTTATATTACTAACTCAATATCAGAACTTGACATTGGTCTGTTCAGGGTTTCAATTTCTTCCCGATTCAATCTTGGGAGATTGTGTGTTTCCAGGAATTTATCTATTTCCTCTGTATTTTCTAGTTCATATGAATAGAGATGTTCATAACAGTCTCTGAGGATCATTTATATTTAATGGGATTTGTTGTAATGTCAACTTTGTCATTTCTTATTGTACTTATTTGGATCTCTCTTTTTCTTTGTTAATCTAGCTAGTGTTCCATTGATCTTGTTTATCTTTTCAAATAACCAACTTTTGGTTTTGTTGATTCTTTGTATGGATTTTGGGGTCTCAATTCATTCTATTCAGCTCTGATTTTAGTCACTTTTTTTTCCTGCTGGCTTTGGGGTTAGTTTTTTCTTGTTTTCCTAGTTCCTCTAGTTGTGGTATTATATTGTTAATTTGAAATCATTGTAACATTCTGACGTAAGCATTTAGCAACATTTTGAACTTTCCTCTTAACACTGCTTTGCTGATTCCCAGAGATTTTCATATCTTCTGTCTTCATTTTCATTTTTTTCAAATAATTTTAAAATTTCTACCTTTATTTCATTATTTACCCAAAAGTAATTCAGGAGCAAGTTGTTTAATTTCTATGTAATTTATGAGTTTTAGGAGATCTTAATATTTAATAATATTAAATTATTAAATAATAATTTAATGAATTTCTAGTTTAAGTTTTGTCTGAGTGAGGTTGGTATAATTTAAATCTTTGTATTTATTGAGACTTGCTTCATATCTGAGCATGTGGTCGATCTTGGAGTATGTTTCATATACAGATAAAAAGAATGTATATTCTGTGGTTGATGAATGGAGTATTCTGTCGGTAATAGGTTTAATTGTTCAAGCATCAAGTTTAAGTCCAGAATTTATTTGTCAGTTTTCTGCCTCTATCTTACATTTTAACTTAAAAATTTTCTGTGACTTTGTGGTTTTTATTAGTATTTTATAAAAATAAATTTTGGTATAAATGAATTTTATATTTTTTAAAATTATATATGGAAGAGTCATGTGAAAAATTCAAATATATAGATCATAGTTATTATGCAAACATTCCATTCTTAACAAAATATAACTGCCAGAGAAGAGATACAAAGTAATTATTGTGGAAAACAGTGACTATGTTTGTTGAACATTTAAAATAGCCTTTTATCATAAGAAAATAAATCTGTGAAAGATCCTAAACTTATAATAAACTAACATAATCTGAAGTTTTATGAGGATATCAGGGGGCCGCTGTAAATATCCTTTAAAAGTATATATACTTATTGATGGGTTACTAACAGTATTTTAAGTTCTAGCACATATGCACGGTCATGAGTATGTATATCTGTGTGTGTTCACGTGTGTATGTTAAAGCCAAAGGAAAATACATCTGCAGCAAGAACTTTTACTTTTACCTTAAGAATATTCAGGCCGGGCGCGGTGGCTCAAGCCTGTAATCCCAGCACTTTGGGAGGCCGAGATGGGCGGATCACGAGGTCAGGAGATCGAGACCATGCTGGCTAATACGGTGAAACCCCGTCTCTACTAAAAAAATACAAAAAATTAGCCGGGCGAGGTGGCGGGCGCCTGTGGTCCCAGCTACTCGGGAGGCTGAGGCGGGAGAATGGCGTGAACCCAGGAGGCGGAGCTTGCAGTGAGCTGAGATCCGGCCACTGCACTCCAGCCTGGGCGACAGACCGAGACTCCGTCTCAAAAAAAAAAAAAAAAAAAAAAAAAAAAAAAAAAAAAAAGAATATTCAAAAGAGATACTTAAATACTTGTGAAAATTAGGGGCACTGATTCCTTGACCAAATTGATTAGAAATAGTGACTTTTTTGGGAATAAAATTATGCTTTTCTCTTTATTTTTTATTTCTTTATTTTTCTATTTAATTGGTACTAATTCTTGAATTTCCTAGGTTTGACGAAACAGTTGCTAGTGTTGCATCCATTTGGTAACATATAATTTGATATTTTGTTATGTTAGATGTCATTATATTTATTTGTGACTTTTTTTTTTTTTTTTTTTTTTTGCCACGGAGTCTCGCTCTGTCGCCCAGGCTGGAGTGCAGCGGCCGGATCTCAGCTCACTGCAAGCTCCACCTCCTGGGTTTACGCCATTCTCCTGCCTCAGCCTCCCGAGTAGCTGGGACTACAGGTGCCTGCCACCTCACCTGGCTAGTTTTTCGTATTTTTTTAGTAGAGACGGGGTTTCACCGTGTCAGCCAGGATGGTCTGGATCTCCTGACCTCGTGATCTGCCCGTCTCGGCCTCCCAAAGTGCTGGGATTACAGGCTTGAGCCACCGCGCCCGGCCTGTGACGTTTTATAAATTAGTCATTTTTTAAAAAATTGCACAGGCTATTTTAAATTTATTTTTAAACAAAAAGTGTTTTATTATTTGAAGTCAGAGAAATTTCTGAAGCCAAAATGGCTATAGGCAATATTTGATTTCTATTTTCATACACCGTTTATATACATAAGGCAAAAATTAGAGCCCACTTGATTCTCAAATTAAACAATAATAATACAATCCTCCTGTTTAATGAGTCAATAATCTAATTTCAAGCAAGATAAATTATAAACTAAAATGCAAACAAGCCCGTGGTCCAAATAAAACACCTTGAAAACATTTTCCCTATTATGTTATGAGTAATTTAAATAAAACCACCCTATTCAAATAAAATAATGAAAAACATCAAGTTTTCTTTTTTTCCTAATATTATTATTATTATTTTCTTTAACTTTTAATTTCAGGAGTACATGTGCAGGAAGTGCAGTTTTATTACATAGGTAAACATATGCCATGGTGGTTTGCTGCACAGATCATCCCATTACCTAAGTATTAAGCTCAGCATCCAGCATCCATTGGCTATTCCTCTTGATGCTCTCCGTCCCAACATGACCCCACTCTGACAAGCTCCAGTGTATGTTGTTCTCCCCTATGCGTCCATATGTTCTCATCATTCAGCTTCCACTTACAAGTGAGAGCATGTGGTGTTTGGTTTTCTGTTTCTGTGTTAGTTTGCTGAAGATAATGACTTCCAACTCCATTCATGTCCCTGAGAAGGACATGATCTCATTCATTTTAATGGCTGCATAGTATTTCATCATGTATATGTACCACGTTTTCTTTATCCAGTCTATTCTTGATGGGCATTGAGGTCGATTCCATGTCTTTGCTATTGTGAATACTGCTGCAATAAACATATATGTGCATGTGTCTTTATAATAATTTATATTCTTTTTGGTTTACACCCAGTAATGTGATTGCTGGATCAAATGGTATTTCTGCTTCTTGGTCTTTGAGAAATCATTACATTGTCTTCCAAAATAGTTGAACTAACTTACACTCCCACCAATGGTGTAAACAAGTTCCTTTTTCTCCACAACCTCACTAGCATCTGGGTTTTTTTGACTTTTTATTAATAATGACAGCCATTCTGACTGGCATGAGATGGTATCTCATTGTAGTTTTGATCTGTATTTATATAATGATCAGTGATATTGAGCTTTTTTTCCTTTTCAGCTTCAAGTAAAGTAAGTTGTTGTTGGCCGCATACATGTCTTCTTTTGAGAAGTATCTGTTGATGTCCTTTGCCACTTTTTAATGGGGTCTTTTGTGAAAAACACTATATTTTCCAAGAGCCAAAATGTCAGCTAATATTTTCAAGTGTGTATCAATAAAAATATAATAAAGAAAATAAATAGAAAGAACTTCTGGTTACATGTGTCATTTTTATCAATAATTTAAGTTGCTAAGAACTTCAGCTATGATGCCCTTAATTCCTCAGCATTCCCTAATATGTGTGAGGTCTAAGCCACTATGGCTTTAAACAACTAGTCCTTTTAGAAGTTTTTACTATATTATTTCTACGGTAATAGGAATTATTAGTACAATAGTTAGCTTTCAAAGGTGGGATCTGAGTGAAAAGGGACAGGAGAAAACTTTGGGTTGGGATGGTTACATAGATAAATGCATTTGTGGAAACTGCTTTTCACCATATGTCAGTTGGATCTTAATATTAAAAAAGTGAGGAAAAAAATACACCCCCTTCACACACGCTTCCCCTCCACTCTGCCCAGTCCCATGAGTGCCACTGCTCCTTATTATTCCCATGATTTTATAGCTTTGTTTTACCCAAAGTCTCAAACATCTTTCAGGAAATAACTCATATAATATCTAGTGTTAAAAATATTTCTGAAAAAGGACTCAAAAATCAATCTGCCATGCAGAGCTTGGGCACAAATTTCACACTACACTTTCCATTGTTTATTTGTTTTTTTAATCGTGGTAAAAAAGGCATAAGGTTAAATTTACAGTCAAGCATTTTTATGTGTACATTTGAGTAATGCTAAGTATATTCACATTGTTGTGAATCTTCTACAACTTTTTCATCTTGCAAAACTAAAATTCTATACTTATTAAGCACTAACTGTTATCTCCCTTACACTTACTGTTTTTGCTAACAGTAAAAGTAAATTTGATTATTTTAGAGAAAATTTATAATAAAATCCTAAAATCCCTACCCATGTCTTAATTTTTAGTATCCCTCATATGAATATCAGCAATCTAATATTTTTTAAATCAAAAAATTTTTCAATTTTACTATTAAAACACATTTTCCCATGTTGTTATTTTAATATTTTTTCTTATCTTTTTTCTTATTTTTAAAGATGGAGATGTTCAATTTGCCTTAGTCCATATGACTCTTATATGACTCTTGTATTATAAGGTCCATTAATATACATATCTAAAATCCCAACACTAAATTATCTTTAGAAGTCCACATAGACAATCCCTGAACATTTCCTAGTTCTTAGTAACTTGGATGATAAACTGTGGCTGATTTTGTTCAATTTTAGCTGTTAGCACAGTAGCAGCTACCCATCTGCTATCCCTTAGCCCTCTGGTAGGCAGCTGTGCATGTGTTTCTGGAAAAGTTTGTATACAGCTTGTGAGAGGTAAGATGGGTTAAAAAGACTGTCCTCAAATATCACAGATATATTCTCTGATCACTAATTGCTTCTTCTGATCACAGAAGTGCAGAAAAAAAGTTGACAGTAATTGTTGTTGCAGTTTACTCCATTGTTGTAAACCCTTTTCCGTCTGGTTAAAGTGATTTCCCAAGGATTTAAATGGCTGGCACCTTTTCTTCCCATTTTTATGTTTTCCTTCTTCCTCATTTGGGAGCTAGATATTGAAGACTATAATATTTAAAAACAATCACACACACAAGGGAAAGGGGATTGGAAAGTCACTGTGCATGCCAGAGAGAAGTCACAGACTCAGAAAAGAACTAAGAAGAATTTAAATTTGTAACTCAGGCTGAACCTTGGCATAGAGGCATTCTGTAATTACAAAACAAAAAACAAGCAAAAATCAAAGAAGATGGCAAACCCCAATGAAGGGGAGAATCTGATTTTCAATGTTATATCTTTTTATTTGAATGTACAGTTTTCAAGAAAATAAAAACACAAAGAAAATATGGCCCATTCAAAAGAAAAAAATAAGTCAACAGGAACTAAGAAAAAATTCTGATGGCAGATGTACTAGCCAAGGTCTATAAAACAATTGTCTTACAAAGGCTTAAAAACTAAAGAAATACATGGAAAAGTCAAGCAAACAATGCATGAGAAGAATGGAAATATAATAAAGATATGGAAAACTCCAGAAAACAACATAAATCAATTCTGAAGCTTAAGAGTGCATTAACCGATAAGAAAACATTTCTTAAAGGGATTCATAGGGCAATTTAAGCAGGCAGAAGTAAGAATTAATAACCTGAACATAAGACAATGAAAAGCAATGAATCTGAGCAATGGAAAGGGAAAGGACTAAAGAAAAATAAATAGAACTGAAAAGACCGTGGAACACTCTCAATCATATTAACATATATATTGTGGGAGTACCAAAAAATGAAGAGAGAAGGGCAAAGGTAATATTTGAATAAATAATAGACACAAAAACTTCCCAAATTTAATGAAATACATGAATATAAACACCAATAAGCTCAAGGAACTCTAACTAGGATGACCTCTAAAAGACCTAAACTGAGACACATTATAATCAAACTGTCAAAAGTCAAATACAAAGAAAGTAGTTTGAAAGCACAAAGATAGAAAAAAACTGTTACAAAAAATTCCCAATAAGATTATCAACAGATCACTTATCGGAAATTTAAAAGGTCAGAGGCAGTGTGCTGATAAAGTCATCCCTCCATATATGCAGGGTATTGGTTCTAGAATCCTCACATCTACCAAAATTCAAACATACTAAACTCTCACTGTTGTTCCTGCAAAATGTGCATATAAAAATATGGCTCTTCATATATGCAGGATTTGCATCATCAGAATACTGTATTTTTCAATCCATGTTTGGTTGATAAAATTTGCATATTAAGTAGACTTGTGCAGTTGAACCCATGTTGTTCATGGGTCAACTGTATATTCAAAGTGCAAAAAGGAAAAATAAAATTTGTCAACCAGGCATTCTATATCTGGTAGAACTCTTTTTCAAAAGAGACAGAGAAATTAAGATATTCTGAGATAAACAACAGCTCTAGGAGTTTGTTACCATTAGACCCATCCTGTAAGAAATTCTAGAAGAAGTCTTCCTCGTTGGAATGACACAAGACAGAAGTTCAAAGCCAGTCATGTGAAGAAATAAAGATCTCAGTAATAGTAAATACATGAGTAATCAATTATAAAGCCAGTATTACTGTAACAAAGATAATATTAGCAAACCAGGTTATGTGTAACCTAACTTTCTGTCTTCTACATAATTTAAGAGACTCAAATCAACTAATCACCTAAAGTAAAGAGAAATGGAGGAAGTGAGAGACAGAAAACTATAAGACACATGGAAAAAACTATAAAATTACAGAAAAAGGTATTGCATTATTAGTAATTATCTATATGTAAATGTATGAAACTTTCCAATCCAAAGAGAAAAATTGGCAGAATGAGTAATATCCATGATCCAACAATATGCTCTCTATTAGAGACTCACTTTAGATTTATGTATTAGTCAGTTTCACACTGCAGATAAAAACATACCCGAGACTGGGCAATATACAAAAGAAAGAGGTTTAATGAACTCACAGTTCCATGTGGCTGGGTAGGCCTCACAATCACGGTGGAAGGTAAAAGGCACATCTCACATGGTGGCAGACAAGAGAAGAGAACTTCTGCAGGGAAAGACCCCTTTATAAAACCATCAGGTCTTGTGAGACTTATTCCCTATCACGAGAATAGCATGGGAAAGAGCCGGCCCATGATTCAATTATCTCCCACCAGGTCCTTTCCCACGTGGAAAATATGGGAGCCACAATTCCAGGTAAGATTTAGGTGGAGACACAGGCAAATCATATAAAGTCAAATACATGAAAAACTTAAAAGTGAAATAATAGAAAATGGCATTTCATGAAAATTATATTAAAAGAAAGCAGGGGTATCTGTATTAGAAAAAATAGATATTGAATTAAAAACTTTACAAAAGACAAGGAAGGTCATTATATATTATTAAATGGTTCAATACAGTAAGAAATATTATATATATAACATCTAAGTGTTATAAATATTTACACACTTAATAACAGAATATCAAAACATATCAAGCCTAAATGAAAGGAATTTAAGAGAGAGAGATAGTTCTACAATAACAGTTGGCAAACTCAATACACCACTCTCACAAATGAATAGAATAACCAGAAGAAGATAAGCATGAAAATAGAAGAACTTGAACGGCACAATAAACCAACTAGATCTAGCAGACATATACAAAACACTCTACCTAACAGTAAAAGAATATACATTTTTCTCAAATGCACATGGGGCACTTTCCAGGATAGACCATATTTTAAGCCACATACTAAGTCTCAATAGATTTTAAATCTCACTAGATTTAAAAGATAAATGTCATACAGAGTATCTTCTGTGATTACATAGATGAAATTATAAATCAATAACAGGAGAAAAAACATAAAATATAAATTTATAGAAATTAAACAATACACTTTTTAAACAACCTATAGATCAAAGAAAATAATCACAAAGGAATTTAGAAAACACTTAGAGATGATTGAAAATGAAGACAAAATATACCAAAATTTACATGATGCAAGGAAAGCAGCGCTAAGGAAAAAAATGTGAGCTTAAATGCTTATGTTATAAAATAACAAAAACCCTAAGTTAACAATCTAATTTTACAAATTAAGAAACTAGAAAATGAAGAACAAACTAAACTAAACTCAAATCCAGTGGAAGGAAAAAATAGTACAGATTAGAGTAGAGATAAATAAAAGAGAAAATAGAAAAGTAATAGAAAAGGTTGTTGAAACCCAAATTTGGTTCTTTGAAAAGTTCTAAAAAGCTGTCAGATATTTAGCAAGATGGGCTAAGTTTCTAAAATCGGAAATGAAAATGAGGACATTAATACCAATTCTACAGAAATGAAAATAACTATAGGACAGCACAATGAGGAGATGCACTTGAAGAAATTAAACAATCTAAACAAAATGAACAACTTCTAGAAACACAAAATCTATGTGAAATAACCTATGAATAAATATAAAATCTGACTAGACCTGTAGCTAGCAAAAAGACTGAATCAGAAAACAAGAATCTCCCAACAAAGAAAATCCCTGGACCTGATTGCTTCACTGGTGAATCCTGTCAATTATTTTAATAAAAATTAACATAAACCGTTAAATTTTTCAGAAATTAAATAGGAGAAAACACTTCTTAATTAATTTTCTAAGGCCAATATTATTCTGATAACAAAGCCAGACAAAGACACAAGTAAAGAAATCTGCAGAAAAATATCTCATAAATGTTGAGGCAAAAATCCTCAAAAAATGCCAGTAAACCAGATTCCATATTAAAAGTGTTACATATAATGATTGAGTGGGATTTATTCTTGTAATGCAAGAATGGTTCAACCTACAAAAATTAATGAATGTAATACACCATGTTAACAGAATGAATGGGGGAAAACATTATTATTGCAACTGATTCAGAAAAAGCATTTGACAAAATTCAACATAATTTAATGATAAAAATACTCAATAAAGGAGAAATGGAAGAAACTACCTTATCTTAATAAAAGCCACAAGTATAAGTGCTATAGTTAACTTCATAAACAATGGTGAAAAAATAAAAGCTTCTCCTCTAAAATCAGGGATAAAGTAAGGATGCCCACTTTCACCACTTGTATTCAACAGAGTACTGGAAATTCTAGCAAGAGCCTTTAGAAAAGTAAAAGGAAAAAAAAATGCCAACTAAATTTTAAAGGAAGAAGTAAAATTATCTCTGTTTACAGATATGATCTTACATATGATTAATCCACAAGAAACATATATAGAGAGATTCCACAAAAGAGGAAAAATCTTGTAGAATTAATAAATGAATTCAGCAAAGTAGCAGCATACAAAGTCAACACACACAAATTGGTTGCTTTTCTATACACTAATAATGAACAGTTCAAAAATAAAATTAAGAAAATGATTTTATTTACAATAACCTCTCAAGCAATGACATATTCAGGAATTAACTAACCAGGTGAAAGGCTACAATGAAAACTACACGATATTGGTGAAAGAAATTCAGAAAGACATATATAAATAGAAATACACTCTATTTTCATAAATTGGAAGACCTTAGTCCAATGTGTGCCATTAAAGAGGGACCCCCACAGAGGGTAAATCTATCCCTACCAGCCAACCAGTTAGAGGCTGGGAAGGGGGTGTCTGCCCAGGTGGTGCAGTGGAAAAAAGGGGGTGTCTGTCTAAGTGGTGGCTTATCTTATCTTGGATCTAAGATAAGAACCCAATAGAGTGTAGCAGGTATGGGTTGTAGACAAAGCAAGGGCATAAAAAGGATTAATACCTTACATGAGTTGCAATGTAAAACAGAGAGCATGGCAAGGAACAAATTATCTGGAGTCCTGAGTATCTGTGTCTGGAGCAGGATTCGCTCAGCCTCCTGAGTTGTCCTCTTCAGCATCCCCCAGATAAAGTCCAGGGATTGTGTTGTCTGAGGAAACCGCATCGTCTAGGACTGTGGGTCCTGTAGGGTCATTTTCTTCATTTCTGTTACTGGGTTGGGTTCTAGCAACACCATGGTATGGTTTGATGCATCATGCTGGAATCCAAAGAGGACCTGAGGGAGTGTGAACACAAGCATATTCTCTTCCCCACATTAACACACAAACAGTTTGTTTGTACCACACCATACATTACTGTTTACATCGTTCCATAAAAGTGCGGATTTTATGTCTTGAGAGGTTTTAGCAAAGTGCTTTTCTACAGCTGATTGAAATTTATTATCTAAATTTTAAAAATTAAGGTGGATAAAGCTTGTGCCAATAGTGTTGCAGGGTCCTTACTCATATTCCCCTTTTTTTGTTTTTTAAGCATATTTTTAAGGGTAGAGTGGGCATGTTCTACTACGGCCTGCCCTTGGGGATTATAAGGGATGACTGTGGAATGTTGGATATTCGGTGTGTGACAATATTGATGAAATTATGAGCTGGCATAAGCCAAACCGTTATCAGTTTTAATTTTTGTGGGCTGCCCCACGAATGCAAAGTTAAAAGAAGATATTTAATGATATAGCATGTGAACTCTCCAGGGAGAACATGAGCACTAATTAAGTGAGAATTGGTATGAACAGATACATGTACATATTTATGTTTTCCAAATTCAGGGATATGTGTAATATCCATTTGCCATAACTGATTAGGCTCTAGTCCTCTAGAGTTAACACCTGTTGAAGGAGAGGATGTGCCTGTGAGCTGGCAATCTGGGCATTGTAGGATGATTTGTTTAGCTCGCCTTTGGGTAAGTTGAAATTGTTTAAATAAGTTTCTCCAGTTTTGGTGGAAAAATTGATGTGATTGGGTGGCTTGGTCAAGCAGTGATGTCATATCCTGTAGGTCTGCTTGATCATTGTCATAAGCCAATGGGCCAGGCACTGAGCTGTGGGCCTGAATGTGTGTAATAAAAATAGGATGTGTACATGGATCTAGCAATTGCTGAAGTCAGAGAAAAAGTACACACAGGGTGGGTTCCAGAGTGGACTTAATCAGGGCTGTCTCAAGGTTCTACAATAAATAACAGAGTAAGCAGAGTCACTAACAAGACTGATGGGCTAAGCGGAAAATGTTTCCAAGGCCAATATTAAGGTTCCACTGTCAGCTCTCTGAATGCTGGTAAATCCAAAACAAGTGAGGGAATTATGCTCTACCAAACAGCCAATATTCCACATTTACCAGAGCCATCAGCAAACAGTGTTAAAGCATTAGGTATGGGGGATTAAACTATTTTAGTAGGCAAAAACCCAGAAGTACAAGAAAAGGACTGAAAGAGTTTGTCAGCAGGAAGAGCATGCTCTATATGGCCTGTGTAACCAGAGAGTGCTATTTGCAGGTTCATAGATAAGGGCAATACTGCTTCAAATTGCTTTTTACTTAAAGGAATTCTGATAATATCAGGGTCATAACCTAGCAACTGATTGCATCATCTGCAGCCTGAATAGGTGACATTACTGACTAACTGGATATAGGGAGAGGGTGTTTTAGTCCTGGTATGTGAGCAAAAAAACCATTCTAGGAAGTGCAGACTTAGGGTCATCTGTCCTATTAACCCTTTAGGGGAGTGTTTAGTGGGAAAAAGAAACAACTGAACTGAATACCATGCATCTATGCAATCTAGTTGCCTCTGGGAAATAGCTTGCTCTATCTCTTCAATTTCCCTTTGTTCTGTGGGAGTTAAATATCTGGGAGAATCTAAGGAAGCATTGCCTTTTAAGATAGAAAACAGATTCTGTAACTTATCAGTAGTTATACCTAAGGTGGGATGAAGCCAGTTAATATTGCCTAATAATTTCTGATAATCATTTAAGGTGTATAAGTTGCTAGTACTTAATTTAACCTTTTGAGGTCTTATTGACTGAGAAGTTGGTATGTACCCAAGATATTTCCAAGGAGAAGACATCTGTACTTTCTCAGATGCTATGATTAAACCTCTTAACTGTGTATTACTTATGACAGAGGCATATAACCTTAAAAGTACTGGCTCTGTTGGGGCTGCTAGTAAAATGTCATCCATAAAATGAAATAATCTTGCAATTAGGAAATTCTTTTCTACTGGGGAGCAAAGTCTGATTTATATGATACTGACACAAGGTAGGACTGTTCAGCATTCCTTGGGGAAGCACTTTCCAATGAAATTGGCGAGCTGATCTTTCATTATTGATAGCTGGTATTGTAGACGCAAATTTTTCTGTTCTGTTCTTTTAGGGGAATAGTACAAAAGCAGTCTTTTAAGTCAATAATGATTATAGGCCAATCTCGAGGAATCATCGCATGGGAGGGGAGCCCCCCTCCCAAGGGGCCCCATAGGTTGTAAATTAGCACTGATAGCACATAAGTTATGCAAAAGTCTCCATTTATCAGACTTTTTGGGAATGACGAAAATGGGTGAATTCCAAGGGTTGTTTGATGGTTCTATATGGCCGGCTTTTAATTGCTCCTCAACTAACTCATGGGTTCTTTGCAATTTCTCTCCCTTTAAAGGCTACTGTTCTACCCAAATAGGATTTTGAGAGAGCTATGTAAAGGGTCGGAGATGAATAACAATGGTCATTATTAGAAAGAGATCTGCAGATCAGTTAACCGTTTTATAAATGGGCTAGTGGCTCCATTTTCTCAAATGCCTTTTTAAAATCTGTTTGCCTTGTTGATCTTGCATTACCAGGGAGGCTAAGAGCTGCCCTTCTAATGCCGCTTGCCTAAGACAGGGTCCCATAGCTGTAGTGTATCCCTTGTCTTTTTTCCAATTTATTGGAGGAGATGGCTCAGGCAAAAACCTCCATTTCCTCTTTGTTATTTTGGCCCGGTGATAGCGGGGATGAAGGCTAAGGAGGCGGTAAGGTAAGTGATGGTTCCTCCTCCCTCCCCTTTTCAGGCTCTTCTTTGTATAACAGGGCCAGAGCTACCCTAACTAAGCCTATAACATTAGAGATGTTACTGGGACCCATTGCCCTTGCACATGACATTGTTTATGATTTCTCCCAACTTGTTCCCAGAGCTCTAGGTTCAGTGTGCCTTCTGCTGGGAACCGTGGGTTATGAAAAACAACAGTTTGTATTAGGTCCCTTAATTGAGCCTGTGAAACCAACACTCTGCTAGCTTTAAGCATAAGCATTTGTTTCAATACTTTTATATACAGTTTCTGTTGTGCTGATAACTGTTATCGCATGATAAAACCCTAGCCTGAACAGTTCCCTAGAATTTGGAAATCCTGAGCAGGCATCAATGACTTACTGACTCACTAACTGCACAGTCTTTTCACCTTTGTTTTCAAGGGTTGTGTTGGGATCTGTTGCAGTGTTCCTCATGCAGGGAACCACCTACCAGGTCCAATCAGGAGACTCTGACCAAGAGATGGATGCATTCAGACACAGGTATCCAGTGAAAGAGTGGGCTAGGGGACTGGGCCACTCACAGAAAGAGATGTAGCAGCCACAGCCTTGATGAGCTGGTGCTGTGGGTATTTATTTAGTACAGATTTAATGACAAAGGCCTTGAGTCAACACACTTGTGGTAATTAACATGGTTGCCTCTCCCCACCCCACCCCACCTGCACCCCCCACCCACAACCCGGAGAGAGCAGCCTTGCATGCAGATGATCAAAGTTTTGTCTTATGACAACATGAGTAAACAAGCTATTTAGATAAACTCCCCTACATTCCCTTGTTATTTGCTTTTTGCTATTAGCTCAAGGTAAGAGGATTAGGCTGCCTTCAGCCAAAACCCTTTCCCAAAGCTTTTGCAAAATCTTCCAGTCTTCCAAGAATGTTTGCGTCTTTCCTATAATTTTTCTTACAACTTATCCCACCACCCCAACTGAACTCCTACAAAGATAGATATGTAGACAGATGGAATAGAGTCCAGAAATAAACCATGGCATATATGATCAAATGACTTTCACAATGTGCCAAGATCATGTAGTGAAATAAAGTCAGTCTCTTAAATAAATGTTACCTGGAAAATTGAATGTTCACATGCAAAATAATAATGTTAGTTCTGTGTATAACACCATAAAGAAAATTCAGCTCAAAATGGATCCATTACCTACAGACAAAGTTTAAAACTATAAAACATTGGAAAAAAAGCTTCATGACGTCAGATTTGGCATACTTTATTGGACAAAACACCAGCCATAGGTAACAAAAGAAAACTAGACAGAGTGGAATTTATGAAAAATGTTAAATTAATTCATCAAAAGATACTATCAATAGAGTAAAAAGGCAACCTAAAGGATGAAGAATGTATTTGCACATTATGTATTTGAAAAGGGACTGATATCCAGAGATACGTAGCGAATGTCTAAAACTCAACAGTAAAAAACAAAACAACCTAATTCAAAATATGCAAAGGATTTAAATGTCTCCAAAGAAGATATATACATGACAAAGAAGAATATGAAAAGATGCTCAGAATAGCCAATCATTAGAGAATCAACCACATTAAAAATGGGCAACGGATATGAACAGACACTTCTCAAAAAAAGGCATACATATAGCCAACAAACATATAAAAATAGTTCAACACCATTGATTATTAGAGAAATACAAATCAAAACCACAATGAGATACCATCTCATGCCAGTCTGAAGGGTGATTATTAAAATAAAAACAAAAAACCAGAAACAGCAGATGCTGGCAAGGTTGCAGAGAAGTAGAAATGCATTTACACTGTTGGTGGGAATGTAAATTAGTTCAACCACTGCAGAAGACAGTGTGATGATTCTTCAAAGATTTATAACTGGAAATACCATTTGATCCAGCAATCCCATTACTGACTATATTAACAAAGGAATATAAATCAGTCTATTATAAATACACATGCACTCATATGTTAATTTACTATTCACAATAGCAAAGATATGGAATCAACTCAAATGCCCATCAATGATAGACTAGATAAAGAAAATATTGTGCACATACACCATGGAATACCATGGAGCCATAAAAAGGAATGAGATCACGTCCTTTGTAGGGACATGGATGAAGATGGAAGCCATTATCCTCAGCAAACTAACACAAGAACAAAAAAACAAATACTGCACGTTCTCACTTATAAGTGAGAGATCAACAATGAGAATACATGGAAACCGGGAGGGGAACAAAATTGGGGCCCGTGGGGGGAGGGTGGGGGTGGTGAGAGCACTAGGAAAGAGACATAATTCATGCTGGGCTTTATACCTTGATGATGGATTGTTAGGTTCAGCAAACCACCATGACACATGTTTACCTATGTAACAAACCTGCATATCCTGCACATGTACCCCAGAACTTTAAAAAATGGAATAATTAAAGCAGAAAAATAAAAAAGGAGGGACTTCAACAGATATTTGTAGACCTGTATTCATAGAAGCATTATTCATAATAGCTAAAACATAGAAGCAACCCAAGTATCCATCATCAGATGAATTGATCAGCAAAACGTGGCAAATATATACGATGGAATGTTTTTCATCCTTAAAAAGGGAGGAGATTATGTTACATTTTACATCATAGATGAATCTTGAATACATTTTGCTAAAAGAAATAAGCCAGTCCCCAAAATGACAATACTGTATGATTCCACTTATTTGAGGTAGATAGAGTAGAGTCAGAAGAAAGTAAAATGATGGTTACCAAGAGCATGGAGGAAGAAGGAAGGAGGAGTTATTACTTAATGGATGTAAAGTTTCAGTTTTGCAAGATGAAAAGTGTTCTGTAAGTGGACAGTGGTGATGGATGCATGACAACATAAGTGTACTCATCACTGAACTCTACACTTAAAATGGTTATGATAGTCAGTATCATGATACATGTATTTACCACAATTTTAAAAAGAAGAAAAATTTAACTTGTTCTTCCCAAAGATCCAGCAAACTATTTTGTAGATAATGACAAATTGACTCTATAGTTTATATAGAACGGTAAAAAGCCTAAATTAGCCAACATAACACTGAAGAATAAGGGCAAAGTTGGAGTGAATACACACACATACACACATATGGCTTCCATGTATGTATGTTTATGTTTATAGTTTATATTATATGGCAGCACTATGCCCAGTGATAGGAATAAAACAATTTGTAAGACATGCTCTAAATTTGAAGAATTCAAGTTTTTTTCCATGCAATGCTTTAGTTATGTGAAATGTGGTGAGATATTTATGCACCCATGTGATCAATGGCATGCTGGATTTCATTGAATCACTAACCAATAGGAATTGCTTAGAGTTATCTGCAGGTCCCTCACTTTAAGTCTTTTTTTAGTAAGATTTCCTGCAGACAAAAAAAAAAAAAAAAAAAAAAGACTGACACATATAAGGCAGGGGAAAGAAAACAAGGAAACAAAACTTTTATTTCTATTACTTATCTTCCAATATAGAACCTAGGTATATGAAATCATGATATTTGAAGCTATTAAGCAATGTGCCTGATACAGGCACATTTTAGTATATAAAAGGACTTGAACTGCCACAGTCCTACTATGAAAATAAGGATTCAAAAATAAAGGGAGAAGAGGCTAGGAGCAGTGATTCACTCCTGTAATCCCAGCGCTTCAGGAGGCTGAGGAGGGCTGATCACTTGAGGTCAGGAGTTCGAGACCAGCCTGACCACCATGGTGAAACTCTGTCTCTACTAAAAACACAAAACTTAGCCAGACATGGTGGCAGGCACCTGTAATCACAGCTACTCAGGAGGCTGAGGCAGGAGAATAGCCTGAGCCCAGGAGGCAGAGGTTGCAGTGAGCTCAGATTGTGCCACTGCACTCCATCCTGGTTGACAAAGCTGGACTATTTCTCAAAAAATAAAAATAAAAAATAAAAAATAATAATAATAAAAAGAATAAAGGAAGAAGAGAATCATCCATAGAACCGTATGAACCACTAGTTCCAGACATTTTTATGCAGTGATTAGTTGGTCTGTCTCTTATTGACAATGAAAGCTATCTAACTTGAGTCAAAGAGAAATAATTTAATTAACTGAAGGACTCATACCTCTTTATTGGTGTTGGATCCCATAATCAAATTATCATAATTAAAGTAGGACATAGCACATAATTTTACATAACAGTATGATGTGAAATAAAAGTAGCTAATGTTGATGAACCCATTAATGGAAATAAGACTAATTGTGAGCTACAGGGACTAAATGGCCAGAATTTATAGAATTTTTTCCTGTAATAATGAGTGGAACATGTGTGTTGGGTTTGTTTCTTTGAATGCCCCCTTTTCCCTTTGTATCTGTTTTTCTGACTGGACATCCATCACATTATTACTACAGTAGTGAGACTGAGTATCACCTCACTATGCAATAATAAAATGACCTAATGATTTGCAAATTAAGCACCCTATGGAAATTTTTAGTAGCTCTCAGAACAGCATGAGTGTGATTTAAGCCTCCTTTAGTCAAAACATTTGAAATCAGGATTCATTTACAGCTTAATCATTTATATATTGCCTACATGTTCACACTAAGCATATTTTGTTTTAGTGCCAAAATAATTAGACAGAAAATACTAATTCGGCCATGCATATCCTTTCAATTTATATGCAATGTAGATGCCAAATGATGATTTGACAGTTATTTTCAGGTTTTAACCTGTTTGAATAGCCCTACTCATGACTGGGGATGTATAATATCGGGAATGCTTGACAATGGGAGGCCTGGTTGCCAAGTAAGGAATCTATTTTCCAAATTGATGCCAATGCATTGTGTGCCACATATATTCACAATTGCCAAGCAGCCTTTCTAAATGACTTGTAATCCCTCTGCAGATTATGTTTCTAATTTATAAGAATTTTACTTAATAGCTATGGATCTCCCTCAAACTTTCATTTGTCAATCATGAAATTAATTTAGAGATTATTTTGTGTTGTTCTGAGAGCATCCCCTTATTATTCACCATATCCTGAGAACCAATGTGCTCATTTTTAATCCCTGTTAATCTTTCACTTGGTAATGTAGAAGTAAAGCAGCAGTTGACACTGGCAAAAGCAGTATTAAAATGTTCATTTTGATATATCCTGTGTCTCTTCTCAGCTTGTTAGTCACGGACTAAATAACATTATTTTCAAGTATTGCATACAAAAGAGGGTTTAAATCTTTTGTTGTTATATATAGTTAACATCTTCCAAGGATTTACACCAATACCTTAAATGATAGGAAGGCACAGATTGCAACAGGAATAGGTTGGTATACTTTGTTCTCCTTTGATTCCAAATTAACATTAAAAGAAAAAGTTTTGATTATGTCTGGATATGTAATCTGAGGGAAAGGATGACTAAATTGATTGTCTAATTTAAAGTGTTCCTAAAGGAAATGTACATATTTTTGAAATTTAAAACCTGAACATGAAAACTAGGTAAAATTTGCTATCTTGTACATAGCTAAAGGACAGCAAAGACCTCTTTGCTAAGCGTTGGTATAAAAGATTCTGTATACGTGAAATTTATGTCAATTTGCACTGTATATATGACTTGGGAACATTATTTCCAACTATTTAATTTTTATAAAGTTCCATTAATATATTATGTTTTTGTTGTTGCCTGTGCTATTGGGGTCATGTTTAATTAAAAAAAAAAGTGTAAAACCCAAGGTTGTGAATATCTGCCCGTTTTCTTCTAAAAAATTTATATTATCAGCTCTTAAATACAGTAGCTGTCATCACCCTCTTATTTGCAGTTTTATGTTCTATGGTTTCAGTTACCCCTAGTCAACTGTGGTCTGAAAATATTATGCATGAATATAGTACAATAAAACATTTTGAAAGAAAGAGAGACAGACCACATTCACATAACTTTTATTACAGTGCATTGTTACAATTGCACTATTTTATTATTATTTACTGTTGTTGATTTCTTCCTAACTTATGTATTAAACATATATATGTGTGTATATGTATACATATATATGTGTATAGGTATACATATACACACACATATATATGTTTGTGTGTGTATATGTATACACACACATACACATTGTATATACAGTTACAGGGTTTGGTACTGTCCACAGTTTCAACCGTTGGCTGGGGTCTTGAAATGTAGCTTTAACAGATAAGGGGAAATGACTCTATTTGAATCAATTTGAATTAATTTTTGTATATGGTATAATGGTCCCAACTTCATATTTTGCATGTGCATATTCAGTTTTTCTAGTACTACTTATTGCAGAAGCTGTTCTTTTTCCATTAAATAATCTTGGTACCCTTGTGAAATTCAACTGACCTTCACTTTTTTTTAATTCAAATTTTATTGATAGAGTCTTGCTCTGTCATCCAGGCTGGAGTACAGTGGCATGATCCATGGCTCACTGCAGTCTTGACCTCCCAGGCTCAGGTGATCCTCCTGCCTTAGCCACCTGAGTAACTGGGACTATAGGTGTGCACCCCGATGCCTGGCAAATTTTAAATTTTTTGTAGAGATAGGGTCTCACCATGTTGACCAGACTGGTCTTAAACTTCTGGGTTCAAGTGATGCTCCTACCATGACCTCCTAAAGTGTTGGAATTGCAAGTGTGAGCCACCATGTCTGGATTATTCAATTTACTGCTTATGTAAGAGTTTATTATTGGGTTCTCAATTCTATTTCATTAGCCTATATGTCTATCCTTATTCCAGAGCCATACTGTTTGATTACTATAGATTTATAGTACATTTTAAAATAAAAAATGTGAATTCTCCAACGTTTTTCCCTGATACTGTTTTGCTTATTCGGGATGCATTGAAATAGCATATAAATTTCGTAATGGGTTTCTACATTTCTAAAAAAAAGGCCATTGAGATTTTGATAGGGATTGCATTGACACTGTATATTGTTTTGAGTAGAAGCATCATTTTAACAGTATTAAGTCTTCTAATCCATGGACGTGAGAAATTTTCCCACATTCATACATCTATATTCAGAAAATCTATTGGTCTATTATCTTGTTTTCATGTAGTGTCTTTGTAGGTGGCCTCATACAATGATTTCAAAAGTATTTTTTCACTTTCCATTTCTTTTGAAAGAGTTTGGGAAGAGTGTTGTTAATCTAAATGTTATTTAAATGTTTGATATGACTTACTGGTGAAGCTGTCTATTCCTGAGTTTGTCTATATTGGGAGTTTTTTTGTTTTGTTTTGTTTTAGAGCACCAAATACTTCTCTCTTCCTCCTCTTCTCTTGAGGGTTACAATTACAGAACTAGTTGGGAAGCAAAACGGTATAAAGACTACCACTGACTTTGGAGTCCGACAAGCCCAGGTTCAAAACTTTGTGACCTAATATTTGTGTTTTTTTCCATTGACAAACAATAACGGTAAATATTTATAAAGTACTATGTGATATTTTAATATACATATATTATGGAATGATTAAATCAAACTAACATGTTCATCACCTCAAATACTTACTTTTTGTCGTATGAACATTTAAAATATACTCTTTTAGCGATTTTGAAATTTATTATTATTAGCTAAACATTATTATTGACCATATTAACCATGTCATGCAATAGATCTCAAATGCTTATTCCTCCTGTCTAACTGAAACTTTGTACCCTTCAACCAACATACCCCTATCTGTTCATCCTCTACTCTCTGGTAACATCATTCTACTCTCTACTTACATGAGTTCGACTTTTTTTAACTACTGATTCAACTCCCTTACTTGTTATAGTTCTTTTGAGATTTTCCACTTTTTCTTGAGTTAGTTTAGTAATTTATGTGTTTCTAGAAATGTATTCTATCTAGGTTATCCAATCTGTTGGTATACAGTTGTTCATAGTATTCTTTTATAATTTTTTACATCTGTAAAGTCAGTAGTGTCATTTTTAATTTCTGATTTTTATAACTTGAGACTTCACTTTCCTTGGGAGGAGAGTGGTTGGGTTCAGGCAATGGCAGGTTTTTAACTGGACTTCAGATCCCTCTAATGCCAGAGACTGGTATTTGGGAAGGTGATTATCTGTTAGCCAGAGACTTCACTTAGAGGACAACAGTCCTTCCACATTTTGTGGGGTATATGAAGTTAAATTATTTCCCATGGTGAACTTGGTGGCCACTGGCACCAGCAAAGCCACGGCTGCAACTCCTTGGAAGCGGAAGCAGCCTGGTGATCCTTTAATGACCAAATCAAGCTCCATGCTTGAGTAACCTACTGGCTGTTGAGCTTGACCTAGTGCCTGAGTCAAAATTCCCAGAGCCATTTCCTTCCTTCTTGATAGATAGAGACTGAATGCCTTCTCTATGGGAAGAATAAGGCCTGGTGACTTCAGCAAGGCTTATTTTAACTGGTTAAAGGTTTTTTAAGCCTCAGGTTCCCAAGTCAAATAGTGAGTTTAGCTGCTTGAGTTTATTTTATGAGTTAATATAAAGAGCAATCTATCTCACACTGCCCAGGTATTCATAGTCTGCAAAATCTAGTAATGCCTAAGAATCCCTTCAGTTGTTTAAGGTTTTTGGTAAGGGAAAAGGAGGAAATAGGCCTAATATTTTTCGCACCTAGTGATCTGGTCCCTTCTGATAAGGCTAGACCTAGATACTTTACTGAAGTCTGGGAAAGCTGAGCCTTAAATTTTGAAACCCTACATTTCCTTTCAGCTAAGAAATTGAGGAAAGCCTCAGTGCCTTCCTGAGACTTCCTCAGTTGGGATACAGAGGAGAATGTTACCTACATACTGCAAAGCTTCAACATGAGGGTGAGAAAAATCAGAGAGGGGGAATAAGCATGTCCAAAAGAACAGGGCCTGTCTTTGCAACTTTCTTCTGATCTCAGGGGCTGCCTGAGTAATAAACTTGTTGTTTAAGATTAGATGTCGTTCAGTTGAATTGGGAGACAAGGCAGTGTGTTTCACTAAAGCTTCTCTCAGCCTTTCTGAAAAGCCTGAAGGATTTTTATCTAGTTTTTGATCTATCATGGAAATCTTGGAGTAGTTAATAGGCTTGGCTCCAGTCTTTTGCAAGCCTTCCAACGTATACATTTAAAAGAGTTTTCTCCATTCTCCAATGCTATCATCATGGTCACATTTAGGGTCCTCCAAGGGCACAGCTACTCTCCCAGTTGGATAAGGCTCTTTCCCTTCCCTGGCACTTTGCATGAGACACAAAGTTCAAAGCTCTTTCCCTTCCTTGGCACTCTGTATGAGACACAAAGTTCATCACTAGTTTTCTCCATTGTTTGCAGGGCTGACTGTTTCTCAGTAGCAGTTAGGGTTTGATTTAAGAGTAACATAATATCCTTCCAGGGGAGTTTGAATGCTTGTGTTAAATCCTGGAAGGCCACCATATGTGAGTGAAGATGGGGTTTGCCCAAAGAAAACTTCAGGGTCTGAGGATTAATGGAGATCCAGGCTGCAGGTGAAGAGAATGCAAATTTGAAAATATGCTGTTACCGATCTGGAAAAGAGTAAAGAGAAAGCACCCCTTAGTCTCTTTTATCCTTTCAGAGTTACCCAGGGTGGAGAAAAAGATAGAAAGGGTTTCCACTTTCTCCTTTTTCCTCTGGTCTCCTCTGAGTTCCAGCAACTGTCATAGATGCTGTCCATGGATGCAAGCATCACCTTCACCCATGGATCCAGATTAGCAGTAGTAGTCATGCCCTAGCGCTCCACCTGTCTCTGGGTCTCTCAGTCTTACTTGACCCAAAAGGCCTCCAAGTTACCCAAGGGGCCCAAGAGACATTGTGCAGTAATTGGATTTGGTGAAGAAAATCCAATTTAATGAAGAAGTGTCCTGACTCTATCTCTGGCTTCTCTTACTGTGACCCCAGTGAAGCACTGAATTCCCAGAGAATGAGATGAATTGACTTCTAAGCATAAAATCCACTTTTTGTTTAAATGCCAATGTAGCTGGATGCAGAGGAGGTATCTCAAAAGTACATAAGGATTTAATGGCTATCCTCCCTTCAATGGGGACATTACTGGGCTAGAATTTGTCTCTCAAGGGAAGCTTCCTCCTGACTGTTCAAAGTGGAGTTTTTCTGTTTACAAATAGGACATGGGGTCTGACCAGAGGGAATGGAGTTGAGGAAATAGAGGTTTTGGGCTAAGGACCAATAGGACCGCCCACAGAGAAAATCCCATTTCACTAGAAGGTATAGGAGGAACTAAAATGTTAGTTAAAAACTCTGACTCCAAATTATTTTCAGGCAAAGGTTAAAGAAAGAGGTGTGGGGCTTGGTGGGCTGTTCCCACAATATGCCACTTAGTAGGAAAAAAATGATTTGCCTCATAGAGGAACGGTTTTAATTCATTTGGCAGTGCTGCACTCTTACATGGAGGAAAACACAATCCAAATGGAGAGTAGGATATTCATTTGGGATCAAATACTCCTCTATACAGTGCGATGAATGACTATCACTGGGAGATTAAAATAAAAGCCCTTACTAGGTGAAAGTTTAGGCTAAAACGTTGAAATACCCCCATCTCAAGAAAATCATAGAAGCCGCAATTATTTGAGTTACATTCCTGATTACTAAGAAACTTTCTAAATGATCCCAAAAAGATTATCTCCACAGGCTGCAAAAACTCCCCCAATATAGCATAAAGAAGGGATAAGAGACATGATAGCCACAAAAAAGAACAGAGAATGTGATAGGAAAGTCTAGAAATCCTGGTGCTGACACCTGATGACTGTTGGAGACCTGAATTAGTCCAGGGGCCTTCAGGTAACACTGAGGTGTGGCATTAGCCAGATGCCTTTGGTTTCCCCAGGACCTCCTAACCCCACGTGAAGGACCTGTCTTAACTGTCCATTTCTTTTTCTCTTGTCTCAATAGAGCATAAATTTACATAATCAAACCTATTTTATATATTTTTTCTTGAGTAGAGCTAGTAACAAGACTATATATATGAGAAGCTGCAAATCCCATTGTAAACTATTTAAGCTCAAAACGTAAGTCTGAAATACATTTTCTATCATGTTCTTCAATGCACTTTTTAAATTTAATTTTTATTTAGAGAAAGTAAAAGTCGCTTATATCAGTGAATATTTCCATGAGTTTTTATAAACACCTACAATTGTCTAATCACCACACACTCAAGATGAAAAAAAAAAAAACAAAAAAAAAACTACACCACATCAAAGAAATTTAATCTTGAAAATACTTTATACAGTCAGCTCTTCCCACTTTTCCACATACACAACCAACTTTGGGAATGACTTATCTATTTCTGTTCATAAAAATTTGCCTTTTACAAAATGTCATATAAATGGAATGTTGCCTTTTGAATCCTGCTTTCATTACTTCACATAATACATTTGAGATTAATCCATGTGTTGCATCTATTAGTAGTATTTTTTTTTTACTGCTAAGCAGCATTCATTGTATAATGAATGTATCATTGATTGCACACTCATTTACCAGCTAAAGAACATTCACATTGTTTCTCATTATAGATGTTTGTGGTTGCATAAGTTTTCATTTATTTAAACACCCAAGAGTGGATTACTTGGTCATAA
Source organism: Theropithecus gelada (assembly GCF_003255815.1). Classification (NCBI taxonomy): domain Eukaryota; kingdom Metazoa; phylum Chordata; class Mammalia; order Primates; family Cercopithecidae; genus Theropithecus; species Theropithecus gelada. The sequence continues at coordinate 70,438,976 of NC_037683.1, read as the reverse complement.
CATAAGTGAATGTTTGAATATCTAAGAAATTCTTAATATATTTTCCAAAGTGGTTGTAGCATAATATGAGAATACCAGTCACTTTGAATCCTTACCAGCATTTGAATTTTTCATTGTAGTTATAAGTAACATTGTTCTGATGACTAATTATGTTAGGCATGTTTACATGTGCTTAGTAGCCATATATATTTGCTTTAATAAAGTATCTGTTCAAATATCTTGCCCTTTTCTCATGAACTTGCTATTTTGCTATTACTGAGTTTTAGAATTTTTACACACACACACATTAAACAAAAAGAATATATACATATTTATTCTTTTTCTTCTTTTTCTGGATCTAAGTCCTTGGTCATAATAATAATTTGGAAATATTTTCTCCAATATTTGCTTACATGATCTTTATAGTACCTTTCACAGAGCAGGAGAATTTAAATTTCATGAAGTCAAATTTATTAATATATTATTAATACATTATTTTATAAAAATATTATTTTCTAAGATACTATATTATGCTTTTGGTGTAGTATATAATAAATATTTCCTAGTATAATATGATAAAAATATTTCTTTAGCATTTTTTCTATAAGTTATATAGTTTTAACTTCTTTATTTAGATTATTCATTTCATGTTAACTTTTATGTAAAAGATATCACTTAAGGTTAATTTATTTACGTGTGTGTTCAATTGTTCCAGGAAAATTTCTTTTTAAGACTATAATTACTTTATAGAATAGCCAAAATTTAATTAACCATTTAAGTATTAGCATAATTCTATAGTCTCTATTCTGTTCTACTTATCCAAGTATCAGCCCTTTCTCTAATATCAAACTCTGTTGATTGCTCTAGATTGATACTGAGTCTTGAAATCAGATAGTGCAAGTCCTTGTATTTCCTAATACACTTGTATTTCCTAATATTTTTTGTTTTCCTAATTTTTAATTTTTGGGTTACATAATAGGTATATATAACTATGCAATATATGAGATATTTTTATGCAGGCATACAATGTGTAATGGCCATATCATGTTAAATGGGGTATCCATTACCTCAAACTTTTATCATTTATTTATGTAATGAACATTCCAATTATACTGTTATTTTTTTAAAAATTATAATATAAATTATTGTTGACTATGTCAACCCTTTTATGCTATAAAATACTAGATCTCATTCACTTTATCTAACTATATTTTATACCTATTTTATAACTATATTTTTATACCTATTTATACCTATTTTATATCTATATATTTTTATACCTACCCCATCTTCCAACACCCACGACTCTTCCTAGCCTTTAGTAACTGTCGCTCTACATCTCCATGAGTTAAATTGTTTTAATTTTTAGCTCCCACAAATGAATAAGAACACAAGGAATGTATCTTGGTTTATTTTACTTAAAACGATGTCCTCTAGTTCCATCAACATTGCTGTGGATGACAGCATTCAGCTTGTTTTCATGGCTGAATAGTATAGCATTGTGTATACATATCACATTATCTTTATCTATTAATCTGTTGATGGACACTTAGGTTGTTTTCAAATCTCGAATATTTTGAATAGTGCTACCAAAAAACATGAGAGTGCAAATATCCCATTGATAAACCGATTTTTCATCTTTTGAGTATATACCTGGCAATAGGATTGCTGAAATGTATGGTAGTTCTATTTTTCATTTTTCAATGAGCATCCGTGCTGTTCTCCATGGTGATTGTACTGATTCACATTCCCACCAACAGGGTATGAGGGTTCCCTTTTCTCCACATCCTCATCAGCATTTGTTGTTACTTGTCTTTGAATAAAAGCCATTTTAACTGGAATGAGGTTCTGAAACTGCCTTTGCAAAAATTATAATGGAGGAAATTATGACAGTGAACAAAATCAGACTTAACTGACTCCATCTTGCTTCTAATCTTTAAGGTGTCCTTGTTTATTCCTGGGTATAGGCCAAACTAACCTTGGGAAGAAATTTAGTTTATGGTTTGACTCTGAAACAATATTGATTAATAACCCTTTCCTGAAAAGACCTTCTGCCTTGGGACCAGTCTGCCTTTGTAGACTAACAAATTAGCTACAAGAGTAGAAATCATGGTAAGGGGTTTATGTAGCTTCTGGATGCAAGAGTTTGAACCTCCCCAAACTGCTCCTGGGGATAATATCACTATTGGAAAACCTAAAATCAGTGCTTAAGATATTTTGCAAACACTGCACTCGGTGCATCACCTGACTCCACCTAGATCCATAATCTGGCTCAAACCAGTTCTGCAATTCCACCTAGGAACAGAAGACAGCAAGACAACCTTTGACCATGCTGTGATTCCATCTCCAACCTGACCAATCAGCATTCCTCACTTCCCAAGCCCCTACCCACCAAATTATCTTTAAAAAACTTCCCCAAATGCTCCAGAAGACTGATTTGAGTAATAATAAAACTACAGTCTCCTGCACAGCTGGCTCTGCGAATTACTTTTTCTCCATTGCAATTCCCCTGTCCTGATAAGCTAGTTTGGTCTAGGCAGCAGGCAGGGTGAACCCATGGGGCAGTTATAGTGATACCTCATTGTAGTTTTGATTTGCATTTCTTTGATAATCAATAATGTTGAGCATACTTTCATATGCCTGTTTACCCTATGTATATCTTCTTTTGAGACATGTCTATAGAGAAATGCTCATTTCTTGGGTTAGATTGTTAGTTATTTTTGTATTGAGTTGTTTGAGCTCCCTATATATTCTGGTTATGAATCCTTTTTAAGATGAGTAGTTTTCAAATATTTGAAAAATTATACTTCAAAACTTATCATATGTTTGTTATTAAATTCTATTCTCATTAGTTATTTTTAAGGTTTTTTTCCTACATTTTAGACTATTCCTGCTTATTCCTTTGAATCAACTAGTGATTTCCTCCTGCTGCTCAGAAGAAACAAAAAAGCATGTGTAATGAAAACAACAACAACAACAACAAAACTGGATCAATATTCTAGCACTGGTTAATTATCTTGCAAATCCTGCCAGGTAATAGGAGTAAATATGATACCCACAACCCAGAAGTTTTTTGGGGGGGAAATAAAACCAATGGAAATAACCAAAGTCAAGTCCATGCACCCAAATCTTAACAGACATAACTACAGTCACCAGTTATCCAACTGTGTCAGCAGCCTTGGAATTTTTAAAGCGTCGTTAACCCCAGCGTTGTTTTGTTTTAACACCTGTTCTCTTACAACCCAAATTGTTTCTTTTTTGCCTAGAGCCTATCACCCTCCAAATAGTGACACAAATAGAACCACGCATGGATGTGCTCTTCTTATGAGGACCCTTAGATTGACCCCAGGAGAAATCCCAGCTGCTGTCCCCCATATAATGTCCTCTCCAGCATGAAGTAGCCAGAATGATCAATGCTTCACATCCCTAACTTCACTTACGGTTTTCATTCCTGAGAAATGGGGAATGAGATGGGGGGAAAAAAAAAGTTGACAGACAGTGAAGACAGGTTCTTGGTAGAATTCTTTTAAACATAAAAACAGCCTGAAAAATCAAGTTGCAGTTGCACCGATAAGGGAGCAAAACCAAACATAGAAACACCTTTGTTCTTTGTGTAACCAGTGGGCTCCCGGTAAAAAAAAGTTTCCTTCCCTTCTACAGACATGTACAGACACGTACGTGGTGGACTTCCTGGGAACTTTCATGAGAGGGAGGCTTGTCTGAGACGTGCCTGAAGCTGCACAGATAAGGGCAGTTACACAGATAGTTAAAATTTCTTATAAAAACCTTTGCATTCAACTGTAAAAACGGGAACCCTCTTGGACCCCCTCTCCACTGCAGAGAGCTTTATTCTTTTGCTCAGTAAATTTTCACTCCAAACTCACCCTTGGTGTTTATGCTCCTTAATTTTCTTGCTCATGAGACAAAGAGCTCAAATAACACCTCAGACAATGAGACTACTTCATTGACCCTAGATGGCTTCAACATCAAAAAGATAATAAAATAAAACAGGCCAGGTGTGATGGCTTATGCCTGTAATCCCAGAATTTTGGGAAGCTGAGGCGGGCAGACCACTTGAGGCCAGGAGTTCAAGATCAGCCTGGCCAACATGGTGAAACCCCATCTCTACGAAAAATAAATAAATAAATAAATAAATAAATAAATAAATAAATAAATAATTGGGTGTGATGGTGTGCACCTGTAATCCCACTGACTCATGAGGCTGAGGCAGAAGAATTGCTTGAACCCAGGAGGTGGAGGTTACAGTGAGCCAATATCACACCACTACACTCCAGTCTGGGCACAGAGTAAGACTCCATCTCAAAAATTTAAAAAAAAGAAAACAAATAAAAACAAACAAACAAAAATTCTCATCCCTAACTCATGCTGCCTTGAGCATGAATCCTCTAGTATAAAGCAGCTTACTTTTTCCTTCTACTTGCCCAAACTGTACTTGTTCTTAAAGGCAAAGTTCAAACCTCAACTTTCAAAGCTTCTTCAAAATGCACAGAGTCCTGTCTTTAATGTATTACTTCTATTATATTCTGCAGCACTCTTTTGGAATGAACCCAGTTTAATTCTACTTTGTAAATTATTTTTAGCTCTCCACCTTCTCTTCTGTCAATCCAGTTTGTATCATTTGTTATAGAACAGTGTCTGTCATATGTAGATGTTCAATAAATATGTTAAATAAGGGAATAAAACATTAATGAATGATATGTTTTTAATTCCCAAGTTAACACTAACTTGCATGAGGCTAATTAAATTAAGCATGCCTAGTATCTGGCTTTAAAAAGACATGTGATGATCCAAGCAGAAAATTTGTTAAGCCCTTATCATCATCTCTCATCTCTCCATCTTCTTTGATCTAAAGCATAGTTAAAACGGATTACTATGAAAACAGTGGGATTGACCCCTTCCCCACAGTTATTCCTTTGGATTCACCATATAGAGTACTTTGTGATAATCAGAAATTCTACATCAGAATTTTGTCATAGAATGTTTGCTTTTGGTTACCTGACATGGGGAACAATTTCACAATGCCTCATTGTATCATTTTTCAATGACTACTTTTGTCCTTTTACTTTGGAAATGTTTGTTATTTCAATTGCATGTAAATAATTTGAATTCTATGTTCTACTGAACCTCACTCATTGTATGGTGAGATTCCTTCTTTCCAATTACTTTGTTTGTATAGCAGAGTTGCATTTCTTTTGTAGGTATGTTTCGGTAATGGTCTTGAAGAGCCACATAATTCAGAAAATATTGAGCATTTAGTTTAATAAAACATTTAAACATCAGTGATTTAAAATCAAAATATCAGGTTCCAAAATCAGAGCTAGCACCAAGATAGTGAAGTAGGAAGCCATTTAAGCTTGCTAAGATTCAGTTCCTTCTATATAATGTGGACAAGACTAAGAACTGCTTTTTAGGTTAACTTTCAAGATTATGATCAGTAATGAAAACTCTTGCTAGTAGTTAGAATTAGAAGTGATGACAACAGTTTTATTCGTATCATTGTCATAATTATCATGTTTAAAAATATTAATATATTTTAATATTTAATATTATGAAATCCCATAAAATAGTTATGTCACCTTCCTATCATAGGAGAATGAATGTAGAGGCTTGTAGTGTAGGAAGAATACTTCTTATAATTAGGCCTAATAGTTATTACATAATGAAGGATTCATTCTCTTAAGTATTTAATTCTTGATACCAGTCTCTATTTTATACCTAGTTGACTCAAAAAATTAATATATGATGACAATAGCAGCAGATAATATTGGATAACATATGTGTTTATCTGAAGAATGGGTTTTTCCAGTAAACTCTTTGACAGATCTCAGGTAAATTTCTCACTTTTCTATTAGTGACTGAGCTTCCCATATATCTGCTAAATTAACAGCACCCTAATAGAGTTTCTGACTTTTCCAAGGTGAATGGTGATAACTTACATTGCAATGTCTCTGTTTTTACCCTCAGCTGAAGGCAACACAGATCTTATTAAGATCAGAACTACAAAAAGAGAAAAAATAATCAAGCTCTGGAACTATATATATATATATATCTCCCTATCTAATCTCTTCTGTTTTGTTTTGGCTTCATACATTCAACCTTATTCTGCCATTGGCATTGACTTGTATTCTGAGTTTTGTTATAGTAGTGACCTCCAACTAAAATATGTTTGATAAAAATAATTTTATTTTTGTTGATTTTCTTTAATATATCTATTTGGCTATACAGAATATCTTAAAATTACCTCTGGAAAAAGAAAATATTTACTTACATGACAATCACATTAAATATACTTTTTATGCTTATATTTTGGATAATTTATTTATTCATTCATTTGGTAAATGTCTCCAGAAATAATACATCACTTTGCTCAATGGTTTCAACTTTCATATGTTGAAAAAGAAAACAAGGCAGGCATTCAGTATGGATGCCTGTATTATGGGATTTTTCAATATATTCTTTATGTATGAAGTTCAAATGAATTTATTTTAAATATAGCAAGACCATGTGATGCTAAGACTCACCTCACTTTATTATGCTGTAAGTGTACACGATTGTAAATATACAGTTAAGACTTTCACTACTAGAAAAACATGTCTCAGTCAAGATAATCATATTAAAAATATTTTGAATTTGAGTGGTAAATTAGTAATTTCTTGCTTTTTTCCAAAAAATTCAACTGATGTGCAGATGTGTAGGAAAAAGCCACTTATGTACATGCTTATGGGTTTGCATTACACACACACACACACACACACACACACAGACAAAAGTTTTTAGTCACTGTTTGCTGCATAACAAACCAACCTAAAACACAGAGCCTTAAAACAATGACGTTTTATTTGCTCATGATTCCATTGGTTAATCATTTGGACTGGGCTCAGTTCAGTTATTCTGCTGATCTCATTTGTGCTCACTCCCAATTCTGGGTGATCCAAGATGACCTCATTTTCAAACTTATTGATTGTGCTACCTGTAGGCTGGAATTCTCTTGCCATAAGGTCTCTCATCTTCATAGAAGCTAGTCTGAGTTTCTTTATATTTCAATTTCAGAATATCAAGATAGGTAAGCAGAAGCTGCAATACCTCTTAGACATTGCACAGTGTCACATCTGCTATATTCGTCAAAGCAATCCAACCACAAGACCAACCTAAATTCAATGGGAAGGGGAAATGGACTCTATCTCTTGTAGTCTAGTAACATTACAAATGGGAATTCTGATTCCCAGTGTAGTATTACATTTAAGATACCATGGGAATAACTATCCACTCTTGTTCATATACAATGTGTCATATACTCGGCCTTATTTTTTTGCTTTGTTTTGTTTTGTTTGAGACAGGGTCTAGTTCCATCACCCAGGCTGGAGTGCAGTAGTGTGAACATGGCTCACATGGCTCCTACACCTCAGCCTCCCAGCCTCCAGCCACCCTCCTGCCTCAGTCTCCTAAGTAGCTGGGACTACAGGAATGCATCTCCACATCCAGCTAATTTTTGTATTTTTTGTAGAGACGGGGTTTTGCCATGTTGCCTAGGCTGGTCTTAAACTCCTGGGCTGAAGCAATGTGCTTGCCTTGGCCTCCCAAAGTGTTGGGATTACAGCTGATGTCTTATATTTAGCATTTTATTTTACTATATAATTGCACCCTATGGTTAAACAACACTATTCTGATTATACAGATAAGAAAAGTTAGATTCAATGAAGTTACCTAACAAAGTTAACATAAGACACCTTTGGAATGAAAATACAAATTTTTCCAATGCCAAAATTCAAGCCCTTAACTTCTAGACTATACTGCCTGATGGGCCACTTTGCTTGATTTTCCAAAAGAGAGAAAAAGAAGCCATAAAAGGTAGTTTAAGATTCAGCCATCACAAAACTGAAAATTTCTCCTCCTCTCCCCAACAGATACCCTGTTTACAGTAGGACTGATTTAGGAATATCTGCTCTAGCACTTAAAGGCTCACTATTAAATTTTTTACTCATTTAGTTTTATTTTCTGAAATGTTTATCATACACCTTAGCTCTCATAATGCTGACCAATATTCTCCCTGACATATAAATAAATATAAATCTATGGCTATAATTTAGATTATGACTAGAATTTGATTCCCACTTTTGGTTTGGCAACATAAATTTCACATTTCATTGAAAATTTCAAGATTTCCTTTTTATAAGCTTAGTATCTTCCCTTTAATGTAGTATATAGGTATCTTTCAGAAGATGTTTGGCCTTGAAATTCTTCTTGATTTTAAAGAATTAAAATCTTATTTTACTAGTTGCATTGCAGAATGATGCAGTTTTTATATAAGAGGATTTACATTTTTAAATATGACTCATATAAGTATGTAATTGTTTTCTAATGCCCACTTATTACTAGATAAATATGCTTTTTTCTTTGTAATGTAAATGCTATAAACAGTGTGAGATGGTGAGAGATAGCTGTGTCTCACTTCAGAGGTCAGGTCAGACAGGGTAGAAACTGCCCCTGGGAGCAACCTACTATAATGGCTGTCTTTGGGTTTGGAGTATTTTCAGAGTCATTTTTCTCAAGGTGCTCCAAAGAATAGGTACAACTAAGGAGACTGAATGAATGTGCACACTGAATGGAAGCTGCTACCCCACAACCTCTTCTGATAAATGTTGAATACTTTATCTTATTTGGTCACAGATGACTGGAATAAGATTTGATTCTTTAGTCATTAGCAGTTCTCTGTAACATGCCCAGAGGATTTTAACGTAACCTGGAATGGAAGTACTACCTATTTAAATCTCTTGAAATTGGTTAATGAAAAACTAAATGAACGAAACATTCTTTAGGAGTAGCTTGGACAAGAAATGAGAGCGAGTCAGTAATTGGTAGTGGGAGCAGAGGATAAATGTCACCCATAGACAGGACAGAATCCAGAACTCCTGTGTGAGCAGAAATTTGAAGTTGATGGCAGACATCATAGAAAATCTCAGAATAGCTAAATCATCAGCATTTCACATTAGAATGGGAAACAAAGTGTGTTTACTGCTGGACTGGCAAATAAAGTATATCACTAGAGCTGTTTTAGATTTTACATTCCTCCTTTCCCACAAGCCTGACCTTCAGGCAATTGCGACTATTTTCTTTCCTGTCTAGATTTTTCAATTCACAAAACCTCTACAATGAATCCTAGTAATTACCATCTGTGCAAAGAAAAAGTGCTTGCCTAGCATCAGAGCCAATAGAGACTAGATTACGTGTCAGGGGAAAGGGATGGATATTAACCCTGCAAGGTCTATGGTTAAATAGAGTTTGAGAGAGGGCATTTAAGCACAAGTTTCAAAACATGTTATATAAATGATCAGTTCAATAGCACTAATTACACAATATTAATTTTTTGCCAAGCTTACAGCAGCTTCTGAAATAAAGAGGCAAGATAGCTTCTAAAAGGCATTACAAAACTCTAGACAACTATTAGCTTGAACATTGATCTAAACTCACTTTAAGCTTTCCTATCAAATGTAACTCTAGTAAAAATGTAATTTACTAATATTCATCTTACAACAGGAAATGTTATTTTTCAAAAGATAGCTACTTTAATATGTCTGATGTGTGTTAAAATTTTAACCACAAAATAGTACATTTAACATTCAGAGACTGGGCACAGTGGCTCACACCTATAATCCCAGCCGTTTGGGAGGCTGAGGCAAGCAGATCGCTTGAGCTCAGGAGTTTGAGACCCGTTTGAGCAATACAGCGAGACCCAATTTCTACCAAAAATAAAAACATTAGCCGGACATGGTGGCATGTGTCTGTCGTCCTAGCTACTGGAGAGGCTGAAGTGGGAGGATCACTAGAGCCTGGGAAGTCAAGATTGCAGTAAGCCAAGATTGCGCCACTGCACTCCAGCATGGGTGACAAAGAGAGACCTTGTCTCAAAAAATAAGACAAATAAATAAAAAATTTAAAAAATAAATAAAATTCAGAAATATCCAATAGTACACATTAAATTCAGTGTGTAAAATGCAATGCTGTTTACTCTAATAATTAGAAAATTTTCTTAATTATATTTAATTTTTAAGATGAAAATGTGTGATAAATTGTTAAATTAAGAAGCAGAGTAAATGAATTAAGGCAGTTTTATATTACTATTTTAACTACCATGTAAAGTTTCTGAAATTATATTTTCTCCTATATGGTTTGTCAGAAAAAAGTTACATTTTGAGAAAGGTCTTCATATTATTCATTATGTGAAAACCTATGTAAAAACTGACAGTTCAGCATGTAAATTTCAATGTTATCCATATATGAGTTGTTGTAAAATGAGGAATAAATGTGATTGAAGCACTGCTGTAACAGCTGCATAAATCATCTTCTTTATCCTGATTGTTGTTGCTTTACAGGTTTATCAGAGAAGCTAGTTTTCAATGCAGTGTAGAAATTGGTAAATAATAGTCTATTCTTCCTTTCCTTTCTCTTTCATTTTTATGTACTCATAGTTCCATTTTACTAATAATTCCAAAGAGTGTGTTTCTGTAGGTCACCGAATGAATATACAATTTAAATTGATGTTCAATAAACTAAGAATGATGGGGCAAATACACTCTAGCTTTTTTTTGGGTTAAAACTCAGTTGACAAAAATATCTCAAAGACTAAACTTTAGTTCTATTCTATATATTTCACAAATATCTTTAGTTAATATCAGCACAACAGATAATAAACATTTACTTTAGTAAAAAATAGTTTTAACATGTGCTTTATTTTGAACAAAATGGCAGAAGATAATTCCTCTTAATGGTAAAAATTATGTTTATTTCTATTCTGATAATGCTCATCTAATAAATATGAATGGACCCTTATTAAAAGTCAGTTGAAAGCATGGCAATGTAACACATCTGCCCCTATGATTTCTCCAAATACACCTTTTCCTGGGAGTGAGATAAAAACATGGGGTGTCATTACAGTGTATTTGTTTAACAATTATGGAGCATTTTTGTGCATACATTGCTAAATACAAGAAATTAAAGAGTTAAATACATTGTCCCTGCCCTCATAAAACAGTGCTGGTGGTGGAAACTGTTCACCTCCCCTAACACACTTTCATTAGCCTTAAGCCACATGAAGAAAGCTGCCCCTGATTTTAGAAAAGCAGATACTGTATTTTTCTAGAACTTTTCTTAGTTTAACTGTTTTGGAAATTAGGAGGAATTACTCCCTCAGTTCAAGGCTATCTAGATGAGTACAAAGTTTAAAGTTCAGAAAAAAGCAGATAAGATTTGTCTAATAAGAGGGAGAGATACATTAAAAATCATTTTGATGCAGAAAATACCTTTAAAATATGTGATTTCACACAATCCATTTGGAGAAAAAAAGACTTGATATATCTTTATGGAAATCTATAGATAGATAGAAGCAGAGGCACTCATTAAATTCTACTTTAAATATTTGAGAGTTGAGGGGTAAAGATAATGGAAATTATTTTGGAGAATAGAGAACAGATTTCAGATACATTTGTAAGCAGAACTGTAATATATTGGTAACATACTGGATGCTAAGGATTTATGTAGAGAAACTGACTCGTAGGCAATTTTGATATGTCTATCCTGAAAAAGTTGCAGTTGGTAGTGCCAATTACTTTGATAAGAAATTGATCAGAAAAAGTGAAATGTACATACTTACAAAAGGAAAGGCAAAATAAGAAAAAGCTATAGAAAAATATGAGATAGCTTGATGTGCAGATGTAGATAGGAATTTTTAAAATATGTTTGAGGTATTCATAGGACAACTAGCTTGAGATAACAGTAACAATAAGCCATATGAAGTAATAAAAGAATCTTAAAATCATGGTTTGATTTGGAGGTACTGATTTTTAAATTCATTAAGAAAAAGGTAGTAGTTGAAGCCATATACACTGATACCATGTATCAGGAAGAATAAATGCAGTGAAGACAGCAAAGATCTTGGGTTGGAAATTGAGGGACACTAACATAAGGAAGGTTAATCTATAAATATTGAGCACTCCAAGTGGGTGAAATAATCCCCAAGTAGAACAGCATTGCAAATGCCAAAAAAGAACAGTGCTTCAAAGAGGGAGTAGTCAACAGTGTCATATGCTGGAGAAAGATTAGACATCATGACCATAAAAAATAGTGTTAAAATAACATGTAGAAGTCAATTGTACAGAAGTCAGTTATACACAAGTTATTCTAGCTTGACAAGTAAGTGGATATGGAGCAAAATCTATTCTTGTAATATATATTTACCAATCAGCGAATATAGAGAGAAGAGAGACAACTGGAATTCAAGCAAACAAACAACAACAAAAAACAGAAAAACAGAAACCTTCAAGGAAGAATAATGCAAATTCTAAAATACATAGCAGACTTATGTGCTCTTAATTTATGAAATGATCCTAGTTTAGGATTCTGGTAACAGCCTTTTTAGCTGAAAGAATAATGAATTATGGCCAGTGGCTAGGCCATAACCCCAACAGTGACAAGACCAAGTGTGCCTTTCTGCCGCTAAATTGTCAATGACTAATATAATTCCATATTATGCATTTAGCAGTGGTTGAATAAATTAATGTTTGTAACCTTCCCGGTGACTTCTCTTCAGTCTTTTTCCTGAAGAGAAGTCACTGGGTGGGTTAGGGTAATTAGTACGGTTCGTAAGAAACAGGTCTTACGAACCGTACTAATTACTTTGAATGAGATATGACCTGTGTTCAGTTTCTGGTAACAGAGACCCAGATTCATGGTAGCCCTACTATTTTTCAGTTGTTTTATTTTTCTGTCATATGCGAAATGTATTAGAAAGGCAGACCAGGTTTGTCATGGAAGTTCAAAGACATTACTAGAATTTCAGACTCCTATTTTCTGCTCTGTACTTCTTATTGAGTAATTTCCATGCTCAAGGTTATGTCATTACTATACGAGAATCTGCTTCAGTTATTACATTTATATTCCAGGCAGGAAGGAGGAAAGAAGGGCACCATGGCAATTGCCTGCTGAGTGAACCCCACCCAAGGACTTTGGCTTACATGTAATTATCCAGCCCTATCTGTAAGATAACATTAAGAATACAGTTTTTAAATTGCGTATTTTTATTTTCTACATCATCATAATGAAGAATTGTAAAATATTATTGGGTAGAAAACAGTTTCTGACATATACTGTAATGCCAATAAATACAAAGGAAATTTTGACTTCTAGCTTTATATAACTATGCGACTACCCACTATGCCAATCTTTCTTCTGGAAACACTTTCTTTATGTAGATACTTCTCTGAGTAAGTCAACTGTTGCTCTTCCTGGTCTGTAATTTCTTGCTTCATGTTCTTTCCTAACATGATCTTGACTTATAAATAACTTCCAAATTTATAATTACAGCCCATATTTCACTTCTAAAAAACCTATATATCCAACTGCCTTTTCAACTTTTCCACTCTGATTTTTCACAGGAGTTACTATATACCCAGCAAACAGAAGATTAAACTTATCTTTATACTCCCAAAACTTGTATATTAATAATTAACTCAATCTAAAAAAAATAGGTATCCTGATCCACCTATTTTCTCAATGTAGAAAACTCAGAGTAATGCCAGGTTGAGTCAGGACTCTAATTCCTATCTATAAGACCAAAAAGCTCATTTTTCTTATTATTATGACTTATAGCTACCCAATATTAAGCCCATAAAAACATCTAAAAAAGAAGAAAGAAATATGAAAAAAATAGGAAGATAAGAATATAAGTATGAGATATTATAGTAATAACAAATAAATTCTGACTCTTATTGAGTCATAACTTTTGATAAAAATGCATGATATAGTACATAGGAGTAAATTATACATAAGTCAAGGTATTATTTGAAATCTGGCAACATAGTTCTGGTGGTATGGCACCAAATCTACCCAGTAGACTTGTGAGATTTTGTATTTAAGAAATAAAAAGCACTCAAGGACTTCTGCTTATGACACTCAGAATTCAACTTGATGATTTTCTTTGCAAGACCCTCATTATAACATCTTAGTATGAAACAATGGAGAATCCCTGATCAGCATTTAAGGGTATCATGTTTCTAAGTCATTAAATGCATAATAATTGTCCTTCTTCCTCTGCCTGGCTATTTACAAGTGAACAGATGCCCAATATTTGGAGAATATGTGTTCTTCCTTGACAGAGGAGCCTTGGATGGGACATAGACTATAAAAAAAAAAGACAAAGAGACAAAGAAAAATATAGATTTTTTATGTGACACAACTCTAAATATATTCAATTATTTATTTTTTATCTGCTGTAGTTACCATATTACTATGCTGCGAAGAGGAGTAAATTGCATAACTTAATATTTAATTATATAATTTATTTGCAATTATTAAATGTTTATTTTGTACTTATTGTATGAGAGGAGCTATATATATGAGGCAGAGAGGAAGGAAGGAAGGAAAGAAGGAAGAGAGGAAGGAAAGAAGGGAAAGAAAGAAAGAAAGAAAGAAAGAAAGAAAAGAAAGAAAGAAAAGAAAGAAAGAAAGAGAGAAAGAAAAAGAGAAAGAAAGAAAAAGAAAGAAAGAAAGAAAAAGGGAATGTGTTCATGTCTACAAACATTGTCCCTAAATATTTGTTAATACAATAAAATTTTTTAAAGCATATGCAACATGAGAAACTAAATGCAAACTTTAAATACTTGATTGAGTATTTCTAGGCTGCTAGCAGTAGTTTTCCTCAATATGGTCCCCATTGATTCATTTTCTTAAGCAATTCATTCAGTGGACAAAATTAGTTAAGACCACACTTTAGTGGTGGTCTGAATAATTCAAGCATAATACGTAATATAGGTGAAATCATATATAAATAATAAGGACATTATTATATTTCTGCCAAAAGGTAACACAGAATGTTTTATTTCATAAAATATGTGCCATAACTACAACCCTTTCGGAGTCAAAAACCGAATAAAACAAGAAAAAGTAATGTGTTAGCTGCCTCATTGTCAAAAGATGAGACATCTGATTTTTAAAACCTTAGGGTCATTTTAAAATTGTTGCCAGATGGTGGTTAGCATTAGGCTCAAAAGAGTGTTTACCCTGAATACTTTATGCTTTCCTCCCATTACCTTTCTTTTTAATTTACTTTTTCTGCTTCACAGATATTTGACCCCTATAATAAATGAAAAGAAGTGTTATGAGTTGATATAATTATCTCTTGAGGCAGTTACATAATCTCCATATTCTCAAGAATATTACCATAATGTTAGTATTTAATACATAATACTTTATATTTTTAATTATCTCATCCACAGTTTGTAGGACAAAAGAAAAACCTTAATCCTTTTGAAAGCCATTTTCTGAAAAAGGGTATTGCTGTAACAATTGTGAGAAGCAGAAAGAGGAAGATTAAAGTAGAGAATGACAGACAGATTAAAAGGTAGACAGATAGAGGGGGAATGCGCTAAAATATCCGTGTATGATAGTAGTTTCAGTGAAAATAAATGATGAATTATACAAACACTGCTGTGAGAAAGATTCTGCCCCTTAAAAAGATCCAGGGAGAAAAAGAAACTATTTTTGGTTTATACTTTTAATATTTAATGTCTATTTTAAATTTATCTTGAGTTTTTTACGTAAGATCAGGAACAAAGATACAGACATTCCAAAAGCATAGTACCCAATAGGTAGTTTTCCAATCCTTATCCTCCTCCCACCCTCGAACATCAAGCAGGCTCTGGTGCCTATTCCCTTCTCTTTCTCCATGTGTATTCATTGTTTAGCTCCTACTTATAAATGAGAATGTGTGATATTTGGTTTTCTGTTTCTGCATTAGTTTGCTTAGGGTAATAACCTCCAGCTCCATCCATGTAGCTGCAGAGAACACTATCTCACTCTTTTTTATGGCTGCATAGTATTACGTGGAGTATATGTACCATACTTTCTTTATCCAGTCTGTTGTTGATGGGCATTTAGGTTGCTATTGCAAATAGTGCTGTGAAGAACATACGCATGCTGTGTCTTTATAGTAGAATGATTTATATTCCTTTGGCATATACCCAATAATGGAATTGCTGGGTGAATTAGTAGTTATTTATTACATTCTTTGAGAAATCTCTGAAGTGTTTTCTACAGTGGCTGAACTAATTTACATTCCCACCAGTAGTGTATAAGCATTCTTTTTCTCCACAACCTTGCCAGCATCTTATTTTTTAATGTTTTAATGATAGCCATTCTGATTGGTGTGAGATGGTATCTCATTGTGATTTTGACTTGCATTTCTCTAAATGTTAGTAATGTTGGGAATGCTTTTCATGTGCTTGTTGGCTGCATGTATGTCTTCTTTTGAAAAGCGTCTTGTTTATCCCCACTTTTTAACAGGATTGTTTTTTCCCTGAATCCAGAATCTATAAACTTAAATAAATTAACAGATGCATAATTTGCAAACAATTTTCCCCATTCTGTGTCTTGTCTGTTTACTCTGTTGATAGTTTATTTTGCTGTGCAGAACCTCCTTAATTTAATTAGGTCCCATTTGTCATTTTTTGTGTGTGTGTGTGTGTGTTTATGTTGCAGTTGCTTTTGGTATCTTCATCATGAAATCTTTGCCAGGTCCTACATCCAGAATGGTACTTTCTAAGTTTTCTTCAAGGGATTTTATAGTTATAGGTTTTAAATTTAAGTTTTAATCCATCTTGAGTTGATGTTTGTATATAGTGTAAGGAAGGGGTATAGTTTCAGTTTTCTGCATATGGCTAGCCAGTTATCTTGGCACTATATATTGAATAGGAAGTTCTTTCTCCAGTGCTTGCTTTTGTCAACTTTGTTGAAAATCAGATAGCTGTGGGTGGTACGGCTTTACTTCTGGGTTCTCTAACCTGTTCCATTGGTCTATGTGTTTGTCTTTGTACTGTTACCATGCTGTTTTAGTTACTGTAGCTTTGTAGCATAATTTGAAGTCAGGTATTGTGACGCCTCCAGCTTTGTTATTTTTGCTTATGATCGCTTTGGCTATTCAGGCTCTTTGTTGGTTCCATATAACCTTTAGAGTATTTTTTTTTCTCATTCTGTGAAGAATGTTATTGATAGTTTAATAGAAAGAGCATTATATCTGTATATTGCTTTGGGCAGTATGACAGTGTTAACAATATTGACTATTTCCATTCATGAGTATAGAATGAGTTTTTTCATTTGTTTGTGTCATCATCTCTGATTTCTTTTTTTTTTTTTTTTTTTTTTTTTTTTTTTTGGGGG